>NW_023182715.1:0-580 GCF_002007445.2 Ailuropoda melanoleuca | reverse complement strand
CACTCTCGTCAGGCTTCCACGACCACTTTCCCTCATGTTTCCCCATTCACGAAGGGTGATGATTGTGCTAAAACGGTCCCTGTACGGTGTTGTTTCTGACGGACGTGTTTTGGGCTTTTACGTTCCATTGCCGCCAGCAGTTTTGACAGGATTTCCAAGGGAGCAAGCATTTCGTTTTAAGCGGGTTTTGGCCGAATTGTCTTTCTCAGTGCTTTGCTCGTCGTGTTTCACTCACAGTACCAAAGCACCTTGATTCCTGTTCCACCATCCATAAGGCCGCCGTGACTTCAAGGGCTTTCCCCTCACACTTTGTCTCTTGGTTCTAAGGGCTGGATCCTCCCACGCCCCTACACCCAATGTGGAATCGGGGTAACCAGTGAAAAGGCTGCTGTTCGCTGAAGGTGNTCGGGGTAACCAGTGAAAAGGCTGCTGTTCGCTGAAGGTGTTTTCCTGGACGCTCTGCTTTATTACCAATGAGAAGGGCTCTGAGTCCTTGAAAATCCTGAACCTTTTCATTCATGCTCCCTTATTCACGAGAGATGATGATCCTTGATATTTCCCTGGACTGTGTGGGGTCTCA
>NW_023182714.1:0-3449 GCF_002007445.2 Ailuropoda melanoleuca | reverse complement strand
GGAAGTGAGGGGTGCTTTAGGAGAATGACAGATTTGTGTATCCAGAGTTTCAGAGAGTGCGTGTATGTGAGGTGCTAGGAGGAGGGATAGGGACAATTAACACTGAGAAACGAGAGTGATGGGTCTTAAANAGTGATGGGTCTTAAGTATTATGAGGCATTTGATTGGGGCAATAGAAGGTGTTTCAGTAGGATTGTGATGACAAATCTGGGTTAGGGAGATGACACAGTAAGAAGGGCCTGGAAGGCAGGCTCATTCTAGGTGTGTAGGTATGAAAGAGTAAGAGATAAAAAGTAGAAGTCAAATGGGAGAGCCAAATTTGGAGCACCTTAAAAAAATTCTCAGTGATTTAATGTTCAACAGAATAAGTGAATATTTCTGGGTTCAAACAGCAATGTGGTCAAATTTTTGGATGTAGTAAGGAGAGAATTAAACATTGGTAGCAGTATAGTATGAGAATGATTCGTTTAATGGGACAGTTGAGAGTATTTCCTCGAGGGCCTGAAGGAACTGTTAAAGAACAGAAGATAGAATTATTATTGTAGTTCAGACTTCCATTAGGGACAGGTGGAAGTCATTTCTAGCACCATTAAAGATGATCTTAAAAATGGGGCAGTGGGAGAAGGCAATGCTAGAAGGTGTGAATCTGGAAAGAAAAAAGGTGTATTTTGATACATGGTTTGAAAAAGAGTAACCGAACATGGGAGAGAGTTTAGTTTATTCTGAGTGTCTTTATATTTTTCCTGAAAATATCATATTCACTTTATTTTCACATGTATCCTTACCGGGAGACCAATAATCTAAAAAGCATTTATCTCCTGGGGTGGTTAGAATTATTTATTGCGTACCAGGGCCAAACATGGAACTAGGGCCTGGGAATCAGTGCTATGGCAAAGCCTACACTGTTTANGCCTACACTGTCTAGGCCATCATGGAAGTTACCATCTGGTAGGGGGAATCTTTAGTAATCCCCAGAGTAGGTTTATAGGCTTCGTCTAGAGTGGACATACATTTTCACTGATGGCAACACAGAGCCCATGAAATTGAGTAATTTTTGATGTTGCTTTTTGAAGGTCAAGTTTTTTCTCATCCTGGAGTCCTTGTGACAGTTAATTTTGAGTTAAAGTTTATTTGGGTATAATAGGACCCCAGTTTTTAAGAGAAATATTGTGTGCTGAAAAATTTGTTCTGATTTGATTATTTCCCCTTGAAAAGAACAATATATATATATATTTTTTTTTTTTTCTTACTTCATCTTTACATCAAACACATTCATTACAGAATGACATTACTTCTGTGNTTCTGATTTGCTCATTTCCCCTTGAAAAGAACAATATATGTAGATATATATTTTTTCTTACTTCATCTTTACATCAGACACATTCATTACAGAATGAGATTACTTCTGTGGCGCAGAAGATTTTATAAAAGTTTTTTCAAAATAGCAGTTGTAGGGAAATTATTAGGATCTCATTTGAGTATATTATAATCTAATTTTACTTTTTGAATTTCCCTATAATCGTTCTGTGGTATAGTTCAAAACAAAACGTCAGTAAAGCTAGGTGAGTTTACCTAAGAATTGTCCTGAAGGCTACAGTTACTCAGCAGTATTAGAGTTAGCTATGCAGAGGGAAGAAATTGAAGGATGGGAGTTTTAGGATTCATGAGAGACAGCTTGGAGGAAGGCTTCTTGCTGAGTAAGACAAAGATCCAGACATTGAAAATAAAGGTTGCGGGCATATAAGGAAAGTTAAGGAATAAGGAAAGTTTAGTGGAATGGGCAGGAATGGAAGAGCGATTTGAGCAAATGATGAATAGGAAGTCTTTGTCCTTAAAAAAAAAAAAAAACCTCTTTAAAGGTACATTGTGACTTATAGAGTAAAGACCACACTAGTCACAGGACCCTGTACCTGAATGATGTGGCCCCAGCTCACTTATACAGTCTTACTTTCTGAGGCTGCGGACCCTGTTTTTGCACGTGCTTCTTCTTCAGTCAGCAGTCATCCCCTTTATTGCAGTGAACTTCTTTCCTCCTAACTTTTAGCCCTGATGTCACTTTGTCAGAGAAAGTACCCCCCTCCTGTCACCTCTTCTTTTTTTAATATCTGATGTCTTGTTGTACTTTTCCTCCATAATGCTGATTACAATTGATAAAGATTTTAAAGTTTTAAAGATTTATGGGGGCGCCTGGGTGGCTCAGTCATTAAGCATCTGCCTTCGGCCCAGGGCGTGATCCCAGGGTCCTGGGATTGAGTCCCACATCAGGCTCCTCTGCTGGGAGCCTGCTTCTTCCTCTCCCACTCCCCCTGATTGTGTTCCTTCTCTTACTGGCTGCCCCTCTCTCTGTCAAATAAATAAATAAAATCTTTCAATAAATCTTTTTTTTTTAAGAGGGGGAGGGAGAGAGTGCGTGAGAAGTGGCAGAGGGAGACAGTCACCAGCAGACTCCATGCCGAACATGGAGCCCGACAGGGGGCTCCTTTTCATAACTCTGAGATCACCACCTGAGCCAAAGTCAAGAGTTGAGCTCTTAACTGACTGAGCCCCCCACGTCCAGTACAGTTGATAATTTTGTAATGCTTATTTGATTAATGCTTTCAGAGAATAGGGGCAGTGGTTTGCTCCCCCTTGCAGTCAGAGGGATCAGCAAAGCCTTGGCACATAGTAAGCACTAAGTAAACATTTGTTGAGTGAATCAATGAACTACATGTTTTGATCTTTAAACTAGTTGGTCTCAAGGACCAAAGGACTATATTTTAAAATTTTATTTATTAATTTATTTGAGAGAGAGCATGCCTGAGACAGGGAGGGGAAGAGGGAGAGAGAGAGAATGAATATCCCAAGCAGGCTCCATGTGAAGTGTGGAGCCTGATGCGGGGCTCCATCTCAGAACCCTGTGATCATGACCTGAACCAAAATCAAGAGTTGGACCAACTGAACCAACCAGGTGCCCCCAAAGGACTGTCTTTTTAAAGATAGGACTGGAAAACTGTATAGCCAGGAAGAAATTACTTACTCCTGGACTAATTTCACAAATGCATATGAAATACCTACTATGTGGGAGAAGCCAGGTGTTAGGAATATGGAGTAGAAACATTGTGCCTTTTTAGATTTTATTTTTCATGAGAGTATAGTTGGCAGTGTTAGGTTGTGCCTTCTTTATTAAAGGTACACATCATTTTAGTAGTTTATTGAAATAAACACATTCCTTAGTGTTCATTTGGAGAGGTTTTAAATTGTGGAGGGAATCAGCCTGGATATTCTTCATGATCCTTGGCCAACAAAGTGAGGTCCATTCAACAACGACCTCTGGAATGTCAATCCAGCATTTGTGGTAGCATCAGGGTCACATGTAAAATAAGCTCTAGCTTTGACTTCATCAAAAAAGTGACAGGAAAGTTAAGAAAGTGATTGGTTTGGATGCATTTGGGCTTTCACTTTTTTTTTTT
>NW_023182713.1:2019-2163 GCF_002007445.2 Ailuropoda melanoleuca | reverse complement strand
AGGATGCTGTATTTTGTCAAATGCTTTTTCTGCATCTATTGAGAGAATCATATGATTTTTGAATTTTTCTTCCTGGGTAAAATCTATGACACTGATCGATTTGCAAATGTTGAACCACTCCTGCATCCCAGGGATGAATCCCAC
>NW_023182713.1:650-1909 GCF_002007445.2 Ailuropoda melanoleuca | reverse complement strand
GGTCTGTAATTCTCCTTTTTGATGGGGTCTTTGCCTGGTTTGGGGATTAAGGTAATATTGGCCTCATAGAATGAGTTTGGTAGCTTTCCTTCTGTTTCCGTTTTTTGAAATAGCTTTAGGAGAATAGGTATTATTTCTCCTTTGAATGTTTGGTAGAATTCCCCCAGGAAAACCGTCCAGGCCTCGAGTTTTGTTTTTTGGAAGGTTATTTATCACTGACTCAATCTCTTCATAATTAATTGGCTTGTTTAAAAAATCAGTTTCTTCCTGTTTCAGTCTTAGTAGTTTCTGGGATTCCAGGAAGGCCTCCATCTCTTCCAGATTGCTTAATTTATTGGCATAAAGCTGTTGATAAAAGTTTCTAATAATCCTTCCAATTTCATTGGTGTTGGTTGTGACCTCTCCTTTTTCATTCATAATTTTATTAATTTGGGTCCTTCTCTATTCTTTTGGATAAGTCTTGCCAGTGATCTGTCAATTTTATTAATTCTCTCAAAGAACCAGCTTCTAGTTCTGTTGATCTGCTCTACTGTATTTCTGGTTTCTAATTCATTGATTTCTGCTCTAATCTTGGTCAACTGCTTCCTCGTGCATGGATTAGGCCTGTCCCTCTGTCGCTGTTCCAGCTTCTTGAGGTGAAAATATAAAAACTGCATTTTAGATTTTTCTATTCTTTTGAATGAGGCTTGGATGGCTATGTATTTTCCCCTTAGGACTGCCTTTGCAGTATCCCATAGGTTTTGGACCATTGTGTTTTCATTCTCGTTGGTCTCCATAAATTGTTGAAATTGATTTTTGATTTCCTGGTCTATCGAATCATTCCTGAGCAGGATGGTTCTTAGTCTCCAAGTGTTTTAATTTCTTCCACATTTTTCCCTGTGGTTGAGTTCCATTTTCAAAGTGTTGCGGTCTGAGAATATGCAAGGAATAATTTCAGTCTTTTGGTACCGGTTGAGACCTGTTTTGTGTCCCAGAACATGGTCTATTCTTGAGAATGTTCCATGGGCATTAGAATAGAATGAGTATTCTTTGGTTCTGGGGTGTAGTGTTCTATATATATCTATGAGGTCCAACTCATCGAGTATGGCATTCAAAGTTCTTGTTTCTTTGTTGATTTCTTGCTTAGGTGATCTGTCTATTGCTGATAGTGGAGTGTTGAGGTCCCCTACTATTAATGTATTTTTATCTTTATGTCTCTTTATTCTGGTTAAGAGTTGGCTTGTGTATCTTGCTGCTCCCCTGTTGGGGGCATATATATT
>NW_023182713.1:0-630 GCF_002007445.2 Ailuropoda melanoleuca | reverse complement strand
TGTCATATCCACTTGCTGGATACATCCTTTAAGAATAATATAGTGCCCTTCTGTGTCTCTAACTATAGTCTTTAGTTTGAAATCCAATCTGTTGGATATAAGAATTGCCACCCCAGCTTTCTTTTGAGGTCCATTTGCGTGGAAGATGGTACTCCATCCCCTTACTCTAAGTCTGAATGCATCTTTGGGTTCAAAATGAGTCTCTTGTAGACAGCAAATGGATGGGTCATGTCTTTTTATCCAATCTGCAACCCTGTGGCGTTTTATGGGAGAGTTTAAGCCATTTAGATTGATAGAGATTATTGACAGATATGATTTTAATGATGCCATTTCTCTTTAAAGTCTTTGTATCGGTTGTGACTTGCTGCTCTGTATCACNAAGATGGTATTCCATCCCTTTACTTTCAGTCTGAATGTATCTTTAGGTTCAAAATGAGTCTCTTGTAGACAGCAAATGGATAGGTCATGTCTTTTTATCCAGTCTGCAACCCTGTGGCGTTTTATGTGAGCATTTAGGCCATTTACATTGAGACTGATTATTGAGAGATATGATTTTAACGATGCCATGTTGCCAATAAAGTCTTTGTTTCTATAGATTGTGACTTTCTGTTCTGTATCACTCTTGGGGCC
>NW_023182712.1:349-1386 GCF_002007445.2 Ailuropoda melanoleuca | reverse complement strand
TTGGAAGACCCTGAATCTCTGGGAAGCAGGATGGAGGGGCGCTGCAGCCATGATCAGAGACCTCAATCCCCGCCCAGGGTTCTCCCTGTGGTCCCTCCAACAGGCTGCTGTTTACAGGGCCCCAGGACCAGACCCGCCCAANACACAGCCCCAGGACCAGACCCACCCACCACAGCACCCCTCCTGTGGCACAGCCACTCCCTGCGGTTTGCCCTCTCCTGAGCCCACTGTCCCTGGGTCTGAACCCCCTCCTGCTGAGCTCTGGTTTCTGGGCATGCCTCTCCTAGACCCCCTCTGTGCACCCGCTTTTTTGAGGAAAGGGAGGGACTCTTCCCTTGTCTCCAGGTCCGTCTCCCAGTAAGCCTTGGAGGGTGTCCCTGGAGGGGGCTTGTGTGTTCCAGAATGGCAGGCATCTGCCCTCCCTGCAGGCCAAGTGCTCTCTAAGGCCAGGGGCCCTCCCCGCTCCTCCCAGAATCCCAGGGCCCACTGGAGGGCTCAGCGAAGAGAAAAGCTCTTGAAAGAACAGATACAGAGGTGGTGCTCCCGCAAGACCCGTGAAGGACAGGAAGGCACCCCTGTCCCATACAACACTCATAACCCGACAGGGCTAATGTCGTGCCCGGGGGCCATCTGGGAGGGACACTCAGGATGCAGAATCCAGGGACATCCTGCTGTCTCAGACACGCATCAGTGAAGGGAGGGCTTCAGAACATTCTTGTCCCAGATACATGTAACACATCGAGGGGGAGCGGACGGGCCATGCCCACCTGCGGTCAGCCTGGGAAAAGGGAAGGCCCGTCCTTGGCAATGACAGTGATGTATGTCCATGGCTATTTCTGGAATGTCGGCAAAAACAAATTCTTTCTTTATGTAACAGAGAGGCCTCTCTGATGCTTTGCACAAAGTGACACTAGGTGGTCTGAGGTCAGGGGACCAGGAGGTACGCTCCAGGCTAAGACAAAGGCCAGGCTGACCTAAGGGTGAGTGTCTGATGCTCCCTGGGGAAAGCTATGTCTGGTCCAGGGGTGAAAAGCCCC
>NW_023182712.1:0-184 GCF_002007445.2 Ailuropoda melanoleuca | reverse complement strand
TACCCTGAAATGGAGGGCAGCCCTCTAAGCAGGGGTTGGTAGCAGGGCAGTGGCTCCCTGAAACCCCCTGTGCCCTGTGACCTCCCTGCCACAGCTGACTGGGGCCGCTGTGCCCATCAGAGACTCTGGGCCACACGTCTTGACCAGAAGTGGAGCAGACTGTCAGGCACGGCCTTGGCAGGAC
>NW_023182711.1:0-2818 GCF_002007445.2 Ailuropoda melanoleuca | reverse complement strand
TGTTCTGTATCACTCCTGGGGCCATTTTACCTTTATAGAACCCCCCTTAATATCTCCTGTAGGGCTGGTTTTGTGGTTACGGAATTGGTTAATGATTGGCGATTCTGGAACGTCTTTATTTCTCCATCAATTCTAAGTGACAGCCTTGCTGGATAAAGGATCCTTGGCTGCATGTTTTTCTCTGAAAGAGCTTTAAAAATGCCCCCCCAAGCCTTTCTCTCATTCCAGGTCTCTGTAGACAGGTCTGACGTAATCCTGATACCTTTGCCTTGGTACGTGAGAAATTTCTTTGCCCTGGCCGCTTTCAATACTGTATCCTTGGATCTAATATTTGCGAATTGCACTATGACATGCCGTGGCGTAGGTTTGTCCTGGTTGAGCTTGGATGGGGTCCTCTCTGCCTCTTGGACACGAATGCTTGTTTCCCTTGCTAGATTAGGGAAGTTTTCAGCTACAATTTGTTCAAATATCTCTTCTAGACCTCTGTTTTTCTCCACCCCCTCGGGGATGCCGATGATTCTGACATTGGATCATTTCATTGAGTCAGTAATCTCCCGTAACCTACTTTTGTGGGTGTGGATTTTCTTTCTACCAGCTTCTATTTTCGTTTTTTCTTCTACTNTATTTGACAGAGATAGAGACAGCCAGCGAGAGAGGGAACACAAGCAGGGGGAGTGGGGGAGGAAGAAGCAGGCTCATAGCAGAGGAGCCTGATGTGGGGCTCGATCCCACAACGCCGGGATCACGCCCTGAGCCGAAGGCAGACGCTTAACCGCTGTGCCACCCAGGTACCCCATGGGTGTGGATTTTCTTAAGACCAGCTTCTATTTTCATTTTTTCCTCTACTAACCCATCCTCCAATTCACTAATACGTTTCTCTGCTTTGGTGACCCTGGCCATCAGAGCCTCTAATTTTGCCTGCATTTGGCTCATAGAATTTTTAATTTCTGTCAGATTCACTCTCATTTCCATCCTTAGGGCTTCTATATTCTCAGTAACATTTTCGTTAATACTTTTTTTTTTCAAGTCTACTCATCATTTTGACCATTGTTACTCTGAATTCCATTTCTGATAATTTGGCTACATCCATATCCATTATTTCTGTGGCAGAGGCCACAGACTCACTGTCTTTTCTTTGCTGGGGGGGGGGGCTTCGCCTTCTTGTCATTCTGATGAGGAGAGGTTGTGGGGTTGTCCAGAGCCCAAATTATTGACTGGGTCCCAGGCTGTGCCCCTTGTTTTATAGGGATCTTAGGGATGTGGGCTTCTTTTTTAAAGATTTTATTTATTCATTTATGTGGCAGAGAGACAACCAGTGAGAGAGGGAACACAAGCAAGGGAGTGGGAGAGGAAGAGGCAGGCTCCCAGCGGAGGAGCCTGATGAGGGACTCCTTTCCGGAATGGCGGGATCACGCCCTAAGCCAAAGACAGGCGCTCAATGAGTGTGCCACCCAGGCGCCCCGGGTTGTGGGCTTCTAGATTTTTCAGCCTGCCTTCTGGGGGACGGGCCTTCCACGCCGATACTCAGGCAACCCTGTTTGGGTAGAGTCTCCATGTCCCCTGCGATGGGGGATGGGGATAGTCATGCTGTGAGCCGGTATTTCCAGGCTTTTGTTCTCTGGCGGCTTTCCCTGGAGGTCTGCTGTGCCTCCTCTAAGAGTCAGAGCAGCAGCGGCCGAATCTCAGCCTTTGTCACAGAACAGAGGGATTGTGGCCCATTCACCACTGATGTTCTGGCCACTTTAACTCTGTTACTCTTGTTGCTGCTCAACCCTGATGTGTCCCGGGATGTGCTCCCCACACCCAGCGTCCCAGCCCTCACTTCCAGGGCTGGCGCATCTCTGTCCTTTGTGTTTCTAACACCGCCAGCTGCCAGCTGCCAGCCTCCGGCCGCCAGCTGCCCCTGTGAGCTCCTGGAGCTCCCGGTCTCAGTCTGGATCCAGTGAGCACACCGGAGCTCCGGAGTTCTGTGAGAAGTCTGGTGGTGCGCGCTCCCTGCTCACGGTCTCAGTCTGCTGTTTCATGGGTGCCAGTCCCCGAGAGGTTGCCCGCTCCCCTGTGCAGGTGGCTACCGCTTCCCTGCGCCCGAACACAGCGGCTCCCTCCCCCCTCTGTTTATCTTCCGATATCTGTGCGTGGATTCATGGTTCCCCGCTTCGTACCTCAATACTCAGCACAGGAGATGTTCATTTGTAGAGATCCAGATGTATCTTCCTGCGTCTCAGGCTGATTCCATGGATGTTCAGGCTGGTCTGGTACCTATCCAGCTCGACTCAGGGGACCAGCTGAAAAAGGGGTCCCCTACTCCACCGCCATCTTAACCAGGTCCCTCGATCTTTTACATCCTTGATTAAATTTATTACTAAGCATCCTATTGTTTTTGATGCTATTGAAAATGGGATCAATTTCTTTATTGTTTTTTCAAAAATTTCATTGTTAATGTATAGAAATGCTACTGATTTTTGTATGTTAATTTTGCAAACTGTGACTTTACTGAATTCACTGATTAGATATAACAGTTTTGGGTTGAGTCTTTAGGATTTTCCCCATATAAAATTATGTCATAGAAATTATTTTACACCTTCTTTTCCTGTTCTGATGTTTTTAATTAATTTTTTCTCACCTGATTGGATATCAATGTTACACATACATTTTTTTACAATGGTTTAAAATTCCCCTAAGTATATGTTTCTGAGCAGAGGGATGTAAAAAATATAAAGACAATCATTTTAATTAATCAACAGGAGGAAAACTTATTAGTGCTAGACATAATCTACAACTTTGAGAAACTCAGCTTATGATTTTTTCTGTTAATGTA
>NW_023182710.1:0-573 GCF_002007445.2 Ailuropoda melanoleuca | reverse complement strand
TCCTGAACCTTTTCATTCATGCTCCCTTACTCACGAGAGATGATGATCGTTGAAATTTCCCTGCACTGTGTGGGGTCTCAGACAACTATGGGGCACACTCGTCTGTCTTCCACGACTACTTTCCCTCATGTTTCCCTTTTCACTAAGGGTGATGATAGTGCTAAGACGGTCCCTGTGCGGTGTTGTNCGGTCCCTGTGCGGTGTTGTTTCTGACGGACGTGTTTTGGGCCTTTTCGTTCCATTGCCGCCAGCAGTATTGACAGGATTTCCCAAGGGAGCAAGCATTTCGTTGGAAGCAGGTTTTACCGAATTGTCTTTCTAAAAAGTGCTGTGTTCGTCGTGTTTCACTCACGGTATCAAAGCACATTGATTCCTGTTCCATCTTCCATAAGGCTGTCTTGACTACAAGGGCTTTCCCCTCACACTTTGTTTCTTGGTTCTAAGGGCTGGATCCCCCCAGGCCCCTACACACAATGTCGAATCGGTGTATCCAGTGAAAAGTGTGCTGTTCGCTGGGGGTGTTTTCCTGGACGCTCTGCTTTATTAACAATGAGAAGGGCGCTGAGTCCTCGA
>NW_023182709.1:503-612 GCF_002007445.2 Ailuropoda melanoleuca | reverse complement strand
CCTTAGAACCAAGAAACAAAGTGTGAGGGGAAAGCCGTTGAAGTCACGACGGCCTTATGGAAGGTGGAACATGAATCAAGGTGCTTTGGTAGCGTGAGTGAAACACGAT
>NW_023182709.1:0-195 GCF_002007445.2 Ailuropoda melanoleuca | reverse complement strand
GGAGCATGAATGAAAAGGTTCAGGATTTTCGAGGATTCAGCGCCCTTCTCATTGGTAATAAAGCAGAGCGTCCAGGAAAACAGCCCAGCGAACAGCAGCATTTTCACTGGGAACCCCGATTCCCCATTGGGTGTAGGGCCCTGGGAAGGATGCAGCCCTTAGAACCAAGAAACAAAGTGTGAGGGGAAAGCCCTT
>NW_023182708.1:786-948 GCF_002007445.2 Ailuropoda melanoleuca | reverse complement strand
TAAAATAAAATAAATACGGGGCCAGGCTCTGAGCCTCCAGACGCTATGAAAGGGGATCCAGTTTAGCAGGCGTGAGTGGACTTTGATTCTTCTTTTAAAATCTTTTTTTTTTTAAGATTTTTTTAAAAATTTATTTATTTGACAGAGATAGAGACAGCCAGC
>NW_023182708.1:0-678 GCF_002007445.2 Ailuropoda melanoleuca | reverse complement strand
CCCTGAGCCGAAGGCAGACGCTTAACCGCTGTGCCACCCAGGCGCCCCTGATTCTTCTTTTAAAATCTTATCTAATTGGCTTCCTCAGAATTGCCACTGAGCAAAGATAATGTTTGTAAATATGGACTTTGGGGTAGTGCCTGTAAGAGTCACTCAAGAAACATATTTTCTCTTTTGTTAAATGATATATGACATGTATTTCAAGAACTAGGTGCAATTTACTCACATTAACTTTGGTGCAAGTTATTCGTGTTGGCTGAGCTGGTTCCAGGACCAAGGCCAGGTGCACATGCTGGGTGAATTCACTCAGTCTCTACAACAATCCCACCAGGAAGGTTTAGTGATTCTGTTTTGTAGCTGGAAGGACTCAGGGAGAGAGGATATGAGTGTTTGTTCAAGATAACACAGTCACGAAATGGAACTGGATCCAGATATGCCTGGTTTCTGCCTTAGCTTTTTGTGCCCGCCATGCAGTCAGCCTACAAGGACTGGCGATGGAATTGGGGGGGGCAAGTGTAAAATGAAAATGCAGTTCTGAGCCCTTCTGCACACAAAAGAGAGGGTCATAAGTCAAAGGAATCTACTCTAGTGGAGTGTGCCAGACACAGTGTAGGATTCTGGGGGCATAAAGAGTCTCAGGGTAAACAGTTCTGATCATTTGGGGCCTTGCTGTGGGAT
>NW_023182707.1:0-1593 GCF_002007445.2 Ailuropoda melanoleuca | reverse complement strand
CCTAGTATAATGTAGTCAGCAGAACTTTCTGTGATGATGGACATGTTCTTTATCTGCATTGCCCAATACAGTAGCCACAAGCCACATATGAGTAGTAAGCACTGAAATGTGACTAGTGTGAAAGAGGAATTGAATTTTACATTTTACTTAATTTCAATTAATTTAAATTTAAATTGCCACATGTGGCTAGTAGCTACTAAATTAGTACAGTGCTCACAGATTCATGAGGAAGGAGTCATGTACATAATAGTCAATGAGACTTGCATGGTTAAAATTGTCTTTCTATAACCTGGATATCTGAAAAACAACTTGATTAGAAAAGAAATCTGTGGCTGACACAAAATGCTGTTCCACCTTTCTTTCTGTTGCTGGNATTTTACATTTTACTTAATTTCAATTAATTTAAATTGCCACATGTGGCTAGTAGCTACTAAATTAGTACAGTGCTCACAGATTCATGAGGAAGGAGTCATGTACATAATAGTCAATGAGACTTGCATGGTTAAAATTGTCTTTCTATAACCTGGATATCTGAAAAACAACTTGATTAGAAAAGAAATCTGTGGCTGACACTAAAAATGCTGTTCCACCTTTCTTTGTGTTGCTGATGAGGTCTAATGCTGGCCTAATTTACTTGCTCTAGTCAGTAACCGGGCCTTTTTTGCTAGAGCTTGAAGGATTTTTTTTTCCGTTTTTAAAATCCAGCAGTTATAANTTCTGTTTTTAAAATCCAGCAGTTATACAAGGCTGTTTCAGAGTTAACCATTCCAAATCAGTTTTAAGAGGCAAAAATGGACCTTTTAATACGCAGATTCATTTCTTTCTTCTTTCATTTCTAAAAAGGTTCTTTAATTATAGCTTTAAATGTAAGTTCTATTTCACTGTTTTGTTTTTCTTCTCCAGAGACTCCCATTGTATGTTTATGAGGTCTTCTCCACCTCTCTTCCACTTCAATCACTTTCTGTCAGACCCTTTTCTTTATCTCACTTCCCTTCTTTTGCTTATTTCTCTGCCTTCTTAAGTAGCCCTTACTAAATATTCAACACCTTGTAATTCAGCCTCAACATCTTTCGCTATGTTTAATCCTAATTTTATTTCTTTTAGAAGAAGGGGANTCAGCCTCAACATCTTTCGCTATGTTTAATCCTAATTTTAGTTCTTTTAGAAGAAGGGGGTGTTATTTGTTTTTAAATTTTTGATTCATTTCTTTGAGGCTAGTTAATTCAGCTAGGAGTTTTATGTTACAGTTTCCTTCCACTTGGTAATGAGTTGTGGGGGGAAGATGCCCATGCACCAAAAAATTTTGATTTTCATTTTCTGTTTTCTTTTTACAGTAATTTTATATGGACATAGACTGCTGCTTTTGGTCCATTTTGCAGAAAGAGTAAAGATTTTGGGGACCTTAAGCATCCCTAGCTCAAGACTGCCCCCTTCTGGCAGAATAGTGAGGTTCAGTGCCCTTTTTCATACATACTTACTTGGGCAATAGACAGAGTGAAGGGGGAAGGGGCTGTTAAGTTTCATAGTTCCTTTGTTTCCACAGGATCTTAATACCTCCCTCTAGCTTCCTTCTTTCCCTTCACTGACATATCT
>NW_023182706.1:0-1560 GCF_002007445.2 Ailuropoda melanoleuca | reverse complement strand
ATTGACTATACAAATATACATAGATTCTTTGACTCAGTACCCTGGAGATTATTCTAAACATGTAGCAAATATGTGGGGATGCAGACCATATTATGAGATCAAAACATTTTATCAGCTTAAAAACAGTGATTAATGACAANTTCTTATTGTTTTAATATTTATTTCTTTATATGATCATTATTTAAAACATTGACTATACAAATATACATAGATTCTTTGACTCAGTACCCTGGAGATTATTCTAAACATGTAGCAAATAAGTGGGGATGCAGACCATATTATGAGATCAAAACATTTTATCAGCTTAAAAACAGTGATTAATGACACACATCTGTCTATAAAGAAGATGAGGTTTTGGGGGGCACCTGGGTGGCTCAGTCACTTAAGCCTCTGCCCTCAGCTCAGGTAATGATCCCAGGGTCCTGGGATTGAGCCTACATTGGGCTCCCTGCTGAGCAGGGAGCTTGCTTCTCCATCTCTCTGCCAGTCCCCCTTACTCGTGCTCTCTGGCTCTCTTGATGTCTCTGCCAAATAAATATATAAGATCTTAAAAAAGAAGAAGAAGAAGAAGAAAAAGGTAAGGCTTTTCCTTTTTTTTATTATGATATATTAGTCACCATACAGTACATCATTAGTTTTTGATGTAGTGTTCCATGAGTCATTGTTTGCCTATAACACCCAGTGCACCATGAATACGTGACCTCCTTAATACCCTTCACTGGCCTAGACCACCCCCCCCAACTCCCCTCCTGTCTAAAACCCTCAGTTTCCCGGAGTCCATAGTCTCTCGTGGTGGTTCATTTCCTCCTGTTTACCCCGCTTCATTTTTCCCTTCCTTCTCCTAACAATGTCCCTGCTATTCCTTATGTTCCACAAATGAGTGAAACCATATAATTGTCTTTCTCTGCTTGACTTATTTCACTTAGCATAATCTCCTCTAGTCTCATCCATGTTGATGCAAATGTTGGGTAATCATTCTTTCTGATTGCTAAGTAATATTCCATTGTATATATGGACCACATCTTCTTTAGCCATTCGTCTGTTGAAGGGCATCTCGGCTCCTTCCACAGTTTGGCTATTGTGGACAATGCTGCTATGAACACTGGGGTGCATGTAGCCCTTCTTTTCACTATGTTTGTATCTTTGGGGTAAATAACCAGTAGAGCAATTGCTGGGTCATAGGGTAGCTCTATTTTTAACTTTTTGAGGAACTTCCACACTGCTTCCCAAAGTGGCTGTACCAACTTGCATTCCCAACAGTGTAAGAGGGATCCCCTTTCTCCACATCCTCTCCAACATTTGTTGTTTCTTCCTTGTCACTTTTTGCCATTCTAACTGGTGTAAGGTGGTATCTCAATGTGGTTNGTATCTTAGTGTGGCTTTGATTTGAATTTCCCTGATGGCTAATGATATTGAACATTTTTTCATGTGTCTGTTAGCCATTCATATGTCTTCATTGGAAAAATGTCTGTTCATATCTTCTGCCCACTTTTTATGTGATTATTTGTTTCTCATGTATTGAATTTGAGAAGTTCTTTATAGATCATGGATACCAGCCTT
>NW_023182705.1:0-1544 GCF_002007445.2 Ailuropoda melanoleuca | reverse complement strand
TGAGTTTGGTAGTTTTCCTTCTGTTTCTATTTTTTGAAACAGCTTCAGGAGAATAGGTATTATTTCTTCTTGAATGTTTGGTAGAATTCCCAGGGATGCGTCAGGCCCTGGACTCTTGTTTTTGGGAAAGTTTTTTGATCAATGCTTGAATCTCTTCATAATTAGTCGGTCTATTTAGATAATCAATTTCTTTCTGTTTCAGTCTTGGTAGTTTATAGGTTTCCAGGAAGGCATCCATTTCTTCCAGGTTGTTAACTTTATTGGCATATAGTTGTTGATAATAGTTTCTAATGATTGTTTCTATTTCATTGGTACTGGTCGTGATCTCTTCCCTTTCATTCATAATTTTATTAATTTGGGTCCTTTCTCTATTCTTTTGAATAAGTCTGGCCAGTGGCTTATCGATCTTATTTATTCTCTCAAAGAACCAGCTTCTAGTTTGGTTGATCTGCTCTACTGTGCTCCTGGTTTCTAATTCATTGATCTCTGCTCTAATCTTGATCACATGCCTTCTTGCGCATGGGTTAGGCCTGTTCTTCTGTTCCAGCTCCAGCTTCTTAAGGTGAGAATATAAAGACTGCATTTTAGATTTTTCTATTCCTTTGAGTGAGGCATGGATGGCTACGTATTTTTCCCTTAGGACCACCTTTGCAGTGTTCCATAGGTTTTGGACTGATGTGTTTTCGTTCTCATTGGTTTCCATTAATTGCTTAAGTTATTCTTTAATTCCCTGGTTTACCCAATCATTCTTGAGTAGGATGGTTCTCAAGTTTTCAAGTGTTTGAGTTTCTTCCAATTTTTTCCTTGTGATTCAGTTCCAGTTTCAAGGCATTGTGGTCTGAGAATATGCAGGGAATAATCTCAGTCTTTTGGTATCAATTGAGACCTGTTTTATGACCCAGTAGATGGTCTATTCTGGAGAAAGTTCCATGTGCATTCGAAAAGAGTGAGTATTCTGTTTTTCTAGGGTGTAGTGTTCTGTATATATCTATGAGGTCCATCTGGTCCAATGTGTTATTCAAAGCTCTTGTTTCTTTGTTGATTTTCTGCTTAGATGATCTGTCTATTGCTAAGAGCAGAGTGTTGAGGTCCCCTACTATTCAAGTATTATTACCTATATGTCTCTTTATTCTGGTTAAGAGTTGACTTCTGTATCTAGCTGCTCCCCTGTTGGGGACACAGATATTTATAATTGTTAGATCCTCTCATTGTATACACCCTATAAGAATAATATAGTGTCCTTCTGTATCTCTAACTACGGTCTTTAGCTTAAAATCTAATCTGTCTGATATGAGAATTGCTACGCCAGCTTTCTTTTGAGGTCCATTGGCATGCAAAATGGTCTCCATCCCNAAAATGGTCTCCATCCCTTCACTTTCAGTCTGGATGTATCTTTAGGTTCAAAATGAGTCTCTTGTAGACAGCGTATGGATGGGTCATTTCTTTTTCTTTTCTTTTTTTTTTAAAGATTTTATTTTTTATTTATTCTACAGAGATAGAGACAGCCAGCGAGAGAGGGAACACAAGCAGGGGGAGTGGGAGAG
>NW_023182704.1:240-845 GCF_002007445.2 Ailuropoda melanoleuca | reverse complement strand
GAAGATGCAGATATGTCAATATTTGCAGATGACATGCTGTTATATATAGAAAACCCTAAAGACACCACCAAGAAATTTAAGAGTAAACAAATCAAATAGGATAAAGAATCAATATACAAAAATCTTTCACTTTTATATACTAATATAGAACTATGTAAAATTAAAACAATGTCTTTTATGTTTGCATGAAAAAGAATAAAATACCTAGAAATATATTTAACCAGAGATAAAAGATCTATACACTGATGCTGTAAGACATTGGTGAAAGAAATTGAAGATGAGTGTATTATGCTAAGAAATAAGGCAGACAGAAAAGACAAATAGCATATGATTTCACTTATATGTAGAATCTAAAAAGCAAATGAACAAAAAACCAGAAATGGACCCAAAGATACAGGAAATAAACTGTTGGTTACTTAGGAAGAGGAGGAAGTTGAGTGAAAGAGGTGAAACGGATTAATACATCCCCAGGTCCAGTTATAAATCATGGGGTTGTAATATACAGCCTAGGAAATACAGTCAATAATATTGTATTACACTTATGACAGATAGTAGACTTATTGTGAGGATTTTGTAGTATATAAAAATATCAACCAATATGACAT
>NW_023182704.1:0-225 GCF_002007445.2 Ailuropoda melanoleuca | reverse complement strand
ATGAAAATATTTCAGTGTTGTATGTCAGTATACTTCAGTTTTTTAAAAGGCATCCAAATTGGAAAGGAAGAAGTAAAAAACTGTCACTACTTGCAGATGACATGACACCATATATAGAACACCTTAAATCCTGCACCAAAAAACTATCACAACTAATAAGTGAATTAAAGAAAGGTGCCAGATAGAAAATCAATATAGTAAATTCTGTGGCATTTATACACACTA
>NW_023182703.1:0-2810 GCF_002007445.2 Ailuropoda melanoleuca | reverse complement strand
TCTCAACCGTTGGTTTACTTCTCCCGTTCAAAGGAAATCCTATGGCTTTTTCTCTGCGGCCTCGGCACTTATGGTGTAGGAGTGGGGACTCCAATTGGAGTAAACCACTGTGACATTTGCAGAGACCCGGAGAGACCAGAACGGTCTCATCCATACAGTCACGAATAATCTTCTTCCAGGCCAGACCGCACAGTGGGCACCAGGCTCAGCCTGGTCGGGGTAGGGATTAGCGTGTGTCTTTTGCTGTGTGTGGTGTGAATCACGTTCCTGTAATGGGAGTCTTGCATGGAATCAGTCTCACAGTTCGCAGATGGGGGACCGAAGAAAAGCTGTATGCATGAAGCCACCAACAGTTCCTATCCTCTAAACTTTAATCAGTTAATACTACAGTTTACATTTTCTCCTGACAGATTTTCTCAGGTTTTTGGCATGTCTTCATGAGGAACTCTGATTGCTCTTAGATAGAAAACCAAACAATGAAATAAATATCTTTTCCCACATAAGTCAGTTGATCTAAACTTATTTGAGTGTGTAGCTCTAGATGTTTTATTTTATTTTATTGGACACCCAGTGCAAGACATTAGATTAAGGTCCCTTGGTGAGACTCGTATAAGCTCCTCTTAACTCCCTCTCACACACAATGTCCCTTCATTCCCCCTCCCTCCACCACCGAACCTGCCTGGAGAAGCCCCAGGTTTCTTAACCCAGCTTTTCACCTTCATTTTGCCTTCACCAAAACAGATGAATTTTGCTGAAGAAGTTATACAGCCTGGTTAACCGGCACTCAGCATGGCAATGTTGCTACCTCTTCCCGGTAAAGGGAGTTCCAATCTCTTACTTGACTGCTTCTCTGATGTTTCCATGAAAACAACACTGCAAGAGACAACCACACTCACCTTCCCACAACTGAATTTACAAATTTGCCAGTATACATGTTCACAATCTTTTTCTTTTTCTTGTGGATACAGTAAAAAAAGGGGAGGGGGAAGTGCTACTTTTAAGTCCCATTCCGGACTTACGCTTCAAATCCCTTACCGTAATCTTCCCATTACTCCCGTTACTCCCATTCTGTACCTGCATTGCTCCTCCGTCCCCTACATAACCATTCCCTTCAGGCATCAACGTGGTATAATTATCTCTCATCCATAAAATAAAGATGAACAAATGAACAAACAGTTAAAAACACAGCTCTTTACTTGACACCGTAAGCTTGCTTTGTGCTCTGACGTAGCAACAGGTCTTCTAAGAGTTGTCTAATATTGACTGTTTTTCTTCTCCCCTCATTCTAGCCACACTCATTGTTCTTTTGCTATCTAGCTTATAGTAAAAAAGGAGATAATTTTTAAAAATAAAAAAAGGAAATAATCTCAAAACTTTGGTCTTTTCCTCACACCACATGACTTATCAGACACATCCATGGAGTAATGAAAGTCTGAGGGAAAACGGCCTGGCTCTATACGTGAGCTAACATCCTTTCCTCTTCAGTTTGTGGTCTCTTCACCTAAAGCTCTTTTGTGAATGCTATCATTTGTTCAGCCCAACAGACAGTAATGTGCACCCATTTATCTTTGGGTCATTCAATACCATGGAGGGTTTTCTCCTCAGAACATTCTCTTGTCTCAGGCCTGTGACTCCACACTGCTCATTTTCTTCTAGTCTCATTGGCTCAGGCCCATCAGGGTTCTGTTCTTTTTTCCTCCAGTCGTCTACATGCCAAGTACCTAGGACTAGGCTTCTTTTTCTCTTTATTTACTTTCTCTTTCAATCTGACACGTAACTTTAAACACCACCTCCATGTTGATGACTTCCAAGTGTATGTCCCTGGCCCCAATGGCTCTCCCATGTCCTGGATCATCTGTCTGGCTGCGTACCTGATAGTTAGTTCCATGGGATTATAAAACAGGATTCTGAAATGTACTGTGTCCAAAGGACAACTCTTTTCCCCTCCGCTAACCATTTCCTTCCTCTCTCCATAACCTCCCTCCCCTGGGCCTCCCATCATCTTCTCTCCATTTCCTACAGCCCTGTATATAGTATCCTCATCTACTCTGTTGCTCAAATTAAAAGCCTAGGAGAAGAGCCTTTATCTTTAATGATATATACTAAAATATTTATAGATATATTTATATGATGTCTAAGACTTGCTTCAGAATAATTAGAGCTAGGGCTATAAAAGAAACATTTGCCGTGAGTTAATAATTGTTCAAGTTGGATTATGGGTAACATAAAATGCAGATTCTGATTAGGACTGGGATGAGATCCAGGATTCTGCAGTTCTAACAAGCTACCAGGTGATGAGAAACAAAGGAGGCCTTCTTTGTGCGTCATGTTTCAAAGAATCCCCCTACCTTACTTAACAATCATCCTTTATGTCATCATACTATGGATTTTCTTAATAGGAATTTCATGATACTTATGTATATTTGCTTATCCTTTATTTTTATGAAGTGATTGCCTTTCCCATCATAAGGTCCTGTATCTTACTTCAGCTCCTTGTTCCTACATCCCAGACCCAGCCCAGTGCATAGAGAGTAAATGCTTAGTAAATATGTATAACAATAGTTCGGAGGGCAATCTGGACAACAGTTAACAGATGCATAATAGATGTAGGGCTGATTCATAGGGCAGTGTCATGAAACTGCCAGAAAACCAAAATAAACCCCCAAAATGAAAAGAAAGCACTCTTGTGAGGCTACAAATTATTGATGGTTAGGTCTTACTCCCCAAATTTGTTTTGAAATGCTGCCTTTTTTAAAGCACCTCAAACTAATTTTAATTTGCAAGTGATGTTAATAACCACTGCCTTACGG
>NW_023182702.1:0-567 GCF_002007445.2 Ailuropoda melanoleuca | reverse complement strand
CCAATTTGGAATGATTCCTCTTAAGGTTTATGCAAAACTACTAATCTGTATTTCACTTACCAACTCTTCCGTGTTCAGTTCTATTGCTATGTTCCTTTTTCTCGATCTTCTATCTATCTACTATTTATCATCTATCTATCTATCTATCATCTATCTATCTATCTATCTATCTATATCTATCTATCATCTATCTATCTATCTATATCTATCTATCATCTATCTATCTATCTATCTATCTATCTATCTATCATCTATCTAATCTATCATCTATCTATCTATCATCTGTCTATCTATATCTATCTATCATCTATCTATCTATCTATCTATCTATCTATCTATCTATCATCTATATCTATCNCTATCTATCTATCTATCTATCTATCATCTATATCTATCATCTATCTATCTATCTATCATCTATCATCTATCTATCTATCTATCTATCATCTATCTATCATCTATCTATCTATCTATCTATCATCATCTATATGTTGGCGCATATTCTTTGGTCACTTTCCAAAATCAATGAACATTTGTTTTTAAGGCCTTGAATATCTTACATAACTT
>NW_023182701.1:0-1253 GCF_002007445.2 Ailuropoda melanoleuca | reverse complement strand
TTTTGGTATTCAAGTAATCCCTGAATTGAGATGGGGGCAGGGAGATTATTCAATACTAAATGGTTGCTATGTATCAGGCACCATGGCAGGTCTTAGATAAACAGGATTAATAAAACATTGGCCCTCTCTTCTTGAGCTCATAGTCTACTAAAGGAGACAAAAATGTAAACAAGAGACTACTAACCATTATGATAAAAACCACAATAGAAGGGTAACCATTGGGTTGAATAAGCAGAACTCCACAGAATACAGGGAAGGGGGCCTTCATCTGTTCCCTTCACAGGCTCTTTGTAACCAATCTACAGACTCATTTTTCTCTTGCCCTTTGAGGGAAAAGTTGGGTGAAAAGAGGTCCCATAATTTCTGTAAACACTTTTCTGTAGTGCCAAGAATAATTTAACTCAGTAATTAAAATGTTCAGTCCAGTTTATTATTGATTAATAAACACCAACTTCATTTGAGGTTAAAAGTTCCCTCTGCCAAATTAGTAGTACTTTCAGGGTGGGAGAGGAGAGAATGCTATGGTCTTCCTTTTTTCTATTTCCCCACCTTCCATTTTCTTACCCATCCCATACCCAGCTGCACATACAAATTTGCCTCTGCTTTCATCAAGGATGGAGTCAGGCAAACAAGAGAAGGCAGTATCTAGAAAGGTCTTGACTTGACTAGTACTATTAGAATCTGAACAAAATAGATTCTTTCTCTCAAAAGGTGCTTTTATGTATTTATTTATTTATTCCACAAATATTAACTAAACACCAATTACATTCTAGGCACTGTTCCAAACACTGGAGACACCTAATAAGAAAAACAAAGTCTTTGTGTCTATGGACTTTACAGCATAGTGGAGGCTATAAGTAGACATCGACATGCTGTAAGTTGACAAGTGTTATGGAAAAAAATTAAACAGGATAAAGGAGATAAGGAGGATGAAAAGGTAGATGCTATTTCACTTAGGTCAGTCAGAAAAGCTCTTTCTGATAAGTTGATATTTGAGCAGAGACATGAAAAAAAAAAAGCTGAAGGATTTAAGCTAAACAAATGTCAGAATAAAGTGGATTCTAGCCTGAGACACTAATTATTGCAAAGGCCCTGAGGTAGGCAAATGCTTGATACATTGTAAGAACAGCAAGATGGCTAGTAGCATAGTTAGAGTAAACTGAGGGAAGGAAAGAATGTTGGAGATGAGGCCACAAAAGTAGAGGGCAGTTAGAGCAATATGGAAGGAACTCAAAGGCCACTGGGCTTTTTTC
>NW_023182700.1:0-1254 GCF_002007445.2 Ailuropoda melanoleuca | reverse complement strand
TTTTGGTATTCAAGTAATCCCTGAATTGAGATGGGGGCAGGGAGATTATTCAATACTAAACGGTTGCTATGCATCAGGCACCATGGCAGGTCTTAGATAAACAGGATTAATAAAACATTGGCCCTCTCTTCTTGAGCACATAGTCTACTAAAGGAGACAAAAATGTAAACAAGAGACTACTAACCATTATGATAAAAACCACAATAGAAGGGTAACCATTGGGTTGAATAAGCAGAACTCCACAGAATACAGGGAAGGGGGCCTTCATCTGTTCCCTTCACAGGCTCTTTGTAACCAATCTACAGACTCATTTTTCTCTTGCCCTTTGAGGGAAAAGTTGGGTGAAAAGAGGTCCCATAATTTCTGTAAACACTTTTCTGTAGTGCCAAGAATAATTTAACTCAGTAATTAAAATGTTCAGTCCAGTTTATTATTGATTAATAAACACCAACTTCATTTGAGGTTAAAAGTTCCCTCTGCCAAATTAGTAGTACTTTCAGGGTGGGAGAGGAGAGAATGCTATGGTCTTCCTTTTTTCTATTTCCCCACCTTCCATTTTCTTACCCACCCCATACCCAGCTGCACATACAAATTTGCCTCTGCTTTCATCAAGGATGGAGTCAGGCAAACAAGAGAAGGCAGTATCTAGAAAGGTCTTGACTTGACTAGTACTATTAGAATCTGAACAAAATAGATTCTTTCTCTCAGAAGGTGCTTTTATGTATTTATTTATTTATCCCACAAATATTAACTAAACACCAATTACATTCTAGGCACTGTTCCAAACACTGGAGACACCTAATAAGAAAAACAAAGTCTTTGTGTCTATGGACTTTACAGCATAGTGGAGGCTATAAGTAGACATCGACATGCTGTAAGTTGACAAGTGTTATGGAAAAAAATTAAACAGGATAAAGGAGATAAGGAGGATGAAAAGGTAGATGCTATTTCACTTAGGTCAGTCAGAAAAGCTCTTTCTGATAAGTTGATATTTGAGCAGAGACATGAAAAAAAAAAAAGCTGAAGGATTTAAGCTAAACAAATGTCAGAATAAAGTGGATTCTAGCCTGAGACACTAATTATTGCAAAGGCCCTGAGGTAGGCAAATGCTTGATACATTGTAAGAACAGCAAGATGGCTAGTAGCATAGTTAGAGTAGACTGAGGGAAAGAAAGAATGTTGTAGATGAGGCCACAAAAGTAGAGGGCAGTTAGAGCAATATGGAAGGAACTCAAAGGCCACTGGGCTTTTTTC
>NW_023182699.1:1473-1779 GCF_002007445.2 Ailuropoda melanoleuca | reverse complement strand
GTGCGTAGGATGAGATTAGCTGTCTACAGGTGTGGCCAAAGAATCTTATAGAAATACGTGGCTGAGACTTGTGGGAACCCCTTAAATCCATGCTTAATATAATATTTCAGAGAGGGAGCGTAAGATCATAACAACTTTGAAAAGGGAGCCTAATTACTTTTATTTTATTTTATCCTGTGAGGGGGAAAAAGCATATATTTGGAGAAAGGGGGTGAGCCGTATGAAGCTTAGGGAAAGGAGATACTGCAGTTATTTGTCACTGTGTTTCTAGCCCAGAGCAGAGGCTCTGGCTCTGGCTCTGCCTCC
>NW_023182699.1:528-1075 GCF_002007445.2 Ailuropoda melanoleuca | reverse complement strand
ACTTTTATTTTATTTTATCCTGTGAGGGGGAAAAAGCATATATTTGGAGAAAGGGGGTGAGCCGTATGAAGCTTAGGGAAAGGAGATACTGCAGTTATTTGTCACTGTGTTTCTAGCCCAGAGCAGAGGCTCTGGCTCTGGCTCTGCCTCCGGCTGGTCTATAGAAACCCCCAAACGATNATAGAAACCCCCAAATGATCCATTTCCAGTCCTCACCATACTTACTCTGTTTGTAGCACTTAAAACAACAGATTACTCCCATGACTTCCAGGACACCATGCCGTCCTGGTCTTCCTACCCCTCCGGCTACCTTTCTCACTCTCCTTCATTGCTTTCTACCTCCCTCGTCTCCTCCCTGACTTTCTAATGCTGGAGTACCACAGTGCCGAGTTTGGGGCCTTTTTTTCTTTTCTATCCACACTTACTCACTTAGTGATCCCATCAAAGCTCACCAATGTCAATGCCATCTGTAATTGTATGATTAATGAACGTAAAATATGCCCTGCGGCAAAAATACACACACACACACACACACACACACCATCCG
>NW_023182699.1:0-219 GCF_002007445.2 Ailuropoda melanoleuca | reverse complement strand
ACAGTGCCGAGTTTGGGGCCTTTTTTTCTTTTCTATCCACACTTACTCACTTAGTGATCCCATCAAAGCTCACCAATGTCAATGCCATCTGTAATTGTATGATTAATGAACGTAAAATACGCCCTGCGGCAAAAATACACACACACACACACACACACACACCATCCGTACTGATGCCTCCCACACCTTCATCTCCAGGTCAAACCTCTCCTCTGAAGG
>NW_023182698.1:1536-2217 GCF_002007445.2 Ailuropoda melanoleuca | reverse complement strand
TTATTATATTTTTCTGGATTTTAATAATCATTTTTAATTCCCCACATTTCTAATATTTTAACAGCTCTTAATATTGCCGATACATAAAGAAAATCAGTTAAACAGGAATTAATATTCCCTGACGAATGCTTTATATTTGTTTATTTTTATTCAGTNTATTCAGCCAGTCACTTTATTTATTCTGTGGCTATAACTTCCCCAGCAGTGCAGCTTGTAAAAATTAAAAGGGCAAGCATTCACATAGTGTGTACTATGTGTCAGGCATTTCTCCAAACACTTCCCATGTATTAAGTCATTTAATGTTCACAGTGATCTCGACAAAACTCGGATACAGAGGAGTAGAGTAATTTGTTCAAGGTCACGTAAGTACATGTTGCAGAAGCAGGATTCAGTACGGTCTCCACCACTGAACATCTGGCTCTAGTAGAGGGATAGATTTATCTTTCCCTCCGATAAGATTAGTCAGGCACTTGATCTTAAAGTTAAGGTATTCATGCTGTTAACTTTCTCTCCAGTGGACNCAGTGGATACAGCTTTCTCTGGAACTCCCTTTAAAACTATACGTTCATTTCGTGGTTATCTCCAGCTGCTGGCTTTTAAAAAACACTTTCAATGTGCTAATCCTGGGGCACCTGGGTGGCTCAGTCCTTAGCGTCTGCCTTCGGCTCAGGGCGTGATCCC
>NW_023182698.1:0-1018 GCF_002007445.2 Ailuropoda melanoleuca | reverse complement strand
TTCTTCCTCTCCCACTCCCCCTGCTTGTGTTCCCTCTCTCGCTGGCTCTCTCTGTCTCTGTCAAATAAATAAAAATAAAATCTTTAAAAAAATGAGCTAATCCTGATATGTCCAAAATGCGATGTTATTTTTCTTCTAAATAGGAAAAAGAGCTTTGCTCTTCGGTTAAGTTCTTAGATGTCCCCATTTTTCTTCCCAGTTGAAAACATGCTTTTAAATAGAAATTCAACAGGTATATCATCAAGAGTGTTATGAATTTTAAATGAGTTAATATACATAATATCATTCATATATGTATACATGATATATTTATATTACATATATGTCAATATAGTGACACAATCATATTATATATAAATATATATATCAGCAGTTTCCTCTCTGAAACATGTGGTTTTGATATATGCACCAATTATTTCAACAAATGGGTATATTAGAATAATAGTAAAATTATTTTGGAAGACCAACTTACTAAACATGATCTGTCTATACCATATTTGTATTATTCTAATAAAAATACGACCTCGGTTGCATACTAAATTCATCTGTGGAGCCTCAGTTCGGACCCACTATATCAACATTTCTTGGATGAAGCTCAGATATGTACCTTTTATAAAGACTCACGGGTAGTTCAGGTCTATAAAGAGGAATGAGTTCATCTAATGTGGTGCTGAAGGGCATACTTTTTGGAGTGACATAGCTGTGGGTTCTGAGATGGGGCTTCTCCACTTTACCAAATAAAAGCTTCTCTGGACTCTGCCCTTAACTAGATAATCAGTATGATACCTTAGAATCATATTCTAGTAGNTCTAGTAGGGATGAAATTCATTTATTGATTTAATTAACACAGCTCCTATTATGTGTAAGGCACTATTCTAGAAACCTTGGATTCGGTGGCTTAAAAGAAACATTCTCTGCCTCAGTAGGGAAAAAAAATTAATCAAATCATATTAAAGTCTAGTTATAACATACTCAGTATAGAAAAGGAATGCAGGGTAAAGTGATAGAGGCTTATCTT
>NW_023182697.1:0-706 GCF_002007445.2 Ailuropoda melanoleuca | reverse complement strand
ATAAGGGCTATGTCTTCAACTTTGAATCCACCACAATAATTGGTCTGATGTATTACCCATGGGAATGGATTTTCAGTAGATATTTAGAATTAAGAAAGAAAAAAGGAAAAAAAGAAAAGAAAGAAAGAAAGAAAGAAAGAAAGAAAAGAAAGAAAGAGAAAGGAAGAAAGAAAGAAGAAAGAAAAGAAAAGAAGAGAAAAAAAGAAAAGAAAAAAGAAAGAAAAGAAAAGAAAAAAGGAAAGGAAAGGAAAGGAAAGGAAAGAAAGAAAAGAAAGAAAAGAAAGAAAAGAAAGAAAAGAAAGAAAAGAAAGAAAAGAAAAAAGAAATCCTTGTTCTGGGATAGGCCTTACACCTGAAGAACTCACGTGGACATGAAACTACCTCACTTCGACAAAGCAAACGCTGCTTTAGTCAAACAGTGTAGCTTTAGGGTATTCCCACAAACTCTCTTTTANTGGACATGAAACTACCTCACTTCGACAAAGCAAACGCTGCTTTAGTCAAACAGTGTAGCTTTAGGGTATTCCCACAAACTCTCTTTTAGTGCAAGCTGTTTTGTTTTTAGGATATTTCTTAAAGTAAGTAAAGCTCTTATGGTTTATTTTTTTTTATTTTTTAAAGATTTTATTTATTTGTATGCCACAGAGACAGCCAGTGAGAGAGGGAACACAAGCAGGGGGAGTGGGAGAAGAAGAAGCAGGTTCCC
>NW_023182696.1:0-845 GCF_002007445.2 Ailuropoda melanoleuca | reverse complement strand
TGTTGACCACCTACAGGTATCATCCCCTTAAATCCGCTAGAAGTTCCACTACTTAACACCTCTGTACTTCTGGCATCTGGGGTATCTATCACTTGAGCTCATCATAGTCTAATAGAAGGAGACCGTAAACACATACTCCAAGCCCTATTTATTACTATTTCACTAGGAATTTATTTTACACTTCTACAAGCCTCAGAATATTATGAGACATCCTTCACTATTTCAGATGGAGTATATGGTTCAACCTTCTTTATAGCAACTGGATTCCATGGGCTTCATGTAATTATTGGCTCAACTTTTCTTACTGTGTGTTTTCTACGACAACTGCACTTTCACTTTACATCCAACCATCACTTTGGCTTTGAAGCGGCAGCATGATACTGACACTTCGTAGACGTTGTATGGCTTTTCCTTTATGTTTCTATTTACTGATGAGGATCCTACTTCTTTAGTATTAACTAGTACGATTGACCTCCAATCAATAGGCTCTGNGGCTCTGGTACAAGCCAGAAAGAAGTAATAAACCTAATTCTAGCACTTCTAACCAACGTATTATTAGCCTCTCTACTCGTTCTTATTGCATTCTGACTGCCACAACTAAATATCTACGCAGAAAAAGCAAGTCCCTATGAATGTGGATTTGATCCTATAGGGTCAGCACGCCTTCCTTTCTCTATAAAATTTTTTCTAGTAGCCATTACATTCCTTTTATTTGACTTAGAAATTGCCCTACTCCTCCCGCTCCCTTGAGCATCACAGACTAACAACTTAACAACTATGCTTATTATAGCTCTATTACTCATTTCCCTATTAGCCGCAAGCCTAGCTTATGAGTGAACCGAAAA
>NW_023182695.1:0-1581 GCF_002007445.2 Ailuropoda melanoleuca | reverse complement strand
GGGAGAGCAATAACCACACCCTAAGGATCGTACTGAGCCATATTAGCACTCCACAGCATCCTTTCACTGAATCTTCAGAACAGCCTGTGAAGCAGGAGTTATTGCCCTCAGTACAGATGAGGAAACCAAGGCACAGAGAGACTGAACAGAATTTTCAAGGCCACATCACTAGTAAGTGATGTAACAGGGCCAGGCTCAAGAGAACAAGGTGTGTGGATGTGATTGACAATGAGAAATCCCCATCAGAAGAACCTCACTGATGCCATAGGGTCAAGGATCTCACAGATGGGTGCCCCATGGGAGCCCTGGCTGCCCATTGATCCACCTTCAGGTGCCTCACTCTGCTCTGGATGGGGTGGCTCAAGGCTCAATGGGAGAGGGGCTCAGACCCCAACCTGGATCTCCCTCTGTGGGCACTCTCTGCCTTCAGCCAGGCTCTCACTACTGTCCTTACATCACTGCTATTCCTTTGCTCTTGGTCCATGACTACACAGTATGGTGCATTGCACAAGACAGATGTTTAATAAGTGTGTGTGGCATTAAGTTAAATTTCCCATAAACAATTAAACAAGAAACAAAATTTAAAGAAGCCAATTTCTGGATGTGAACAGAGCAGGGGCTGATAGGAAGAGAGTTAGTGCAAAGCAGAAGGAAGAGCCAGTGAAAACGCTTCCTGCCATGGGTCCTCCTATGTCCCTGAAGATCTCAGAGAATCTTCTGTTCCAGGAAGTGAGTCACAAGCCAGGATCAGAGAAACAGGTTCTCTACCCTCCCAGACAGCGGTATCCACCATGCAATGAGTCCCTCCCTAGTGTAATGTGGGTGGCCAAGGCCTGAGCTACAGGCATTCAACTGGTAACATGGGGTGGTCACCTCCTGGGAACCCCTGCACTGAACAGCATGAGGGGGCTGGCGCAGACCCAGAGCAGGGCTCCACACACACGCCTCGGACCANGCCTCGGACCAAATCCAGCCCCCTGCCTGTGTTGTAAAGAGTGTTATGGGAACATAGCCACACCCATGCTTTTGTAGACTGCCTATGGCTGATTTTTCTACAACAGCTGCGTTTAGTAGCTGTGAGAAAGACCATATGGCCGACGAAGTCTAAAATATTTACTATCTGGCCCTTAATTTGCCAAGTCTGGCCTAGAAAGAGGTGCAGGAGCTCCACTGTCTGCTTTAAGCAGCTCCAGCCTCACCACCTCATCTCTCTTAAGTCTAAGAGTAAGGACAGCCCCAGGCAGGGGTGATGAAAAGAATCAAACCCCTGGTGTCACACGGTGCCATCATTTAGAGCACAGGCCTTTGACCAGAGCAGGGTGCTAAGCCCTGTGCAGTTACCCCTTGATTCTGGAGGCCTGGGTGGCATGGGTGGCAGTGGGCAGGTGGGCACTTGGGCCCAGGGGACAGTCCATTTACAAGAAGAGCCGCACTCAGGCATATGAGGAGACAGGACAGACGAATGGAGTGGGAGAAGCATTCCGTGCAGGTACAACTGCAAGTCTATGCCCCCCACAGCTGACTGCAGTGATTGAAGCAGGCAACAGTGATGCTTTGGCTCCAGCCCTATCAGCAGTTCCC
>NW_023182694.1:345-541 GCF_002007445.2 Ailuropoda melanoleuca | reverse complement strand
ACCATACAGTACATCCCTAGTTTTTGATGTAAAGTTCCATGATTCATTACTTGCGTATAACACCCACTGCATCATGCAATACGTGCCCTCCTTAATACCCATCATGAGCCTATCCCATTCCCCCACCCCTCTCCCCTCTGAAGCCCTCAGTTTGTTTCCCAGAGTCCATAGTCTCTTGAGGTTCATTCCCCCTTCT
>NW_023182694.1:0-232 GCF_002007445.2 Ailuropoda melanoleuca | reverse complement strand
ATAATTGTCTTTCTCTGCTTGACTTATTTCGCTTAGCATTATCTCCTCCAGTCCCATCCATATTGCAGCAAATGTTGAGAAATCATTCTTTTTGATGGCCGAGTAATATTCCATTGTATATATGGACCACATCTTCCTAATCCAGTCATGAAGGGCATCTTGGCTCCTTCCACGATTTAGCTATTGTGGACAACGCTGCTATGAACATTGGGGTGCATATGGCCCTTCTCTT
>NW_023182693.1:3223-3425 GCF_002007445.2 Ailuropoda melanoleuca | reverse complement strand
TTTCCATTTGTTTGTGCCATCTTCAATTTCTTTCATCAATGTTTGTAGTTTTCAGAGTACAGATCTATCACCTCCTTGATTAAGTTCTTCCTAGGTATTTTTTAAATTTTATTTTAATGTTTTTTTATTATATTATGTTAGTCACCATACAATACATCCCTGGTTTCTGATGTAAAGTTCGATGATTCATTAGTTGTGTATA
>NW_023182693.1:0-2876 GCF_002007445.2 Ailuropoda melanoleuca | reverse complement strand
TTCTTAATCCAGTCATCTGTTGAAGGGCATCTTGGCTTCTTCCACGATTTAGCTATTGTGGACAATGCTGCTATGAGCATTGGGGTGCATGTGGCCCTTCTCTTCACTACGTCTGTATCTTTGGGGTAAAACCCAGTAGTGCAATGGCTTGACCATAANCAATGGCTGGGTCATAGGGTAGTTCAATTTTTAACTTTTTAAGGGACCTCCACACTGTTTTCCAGAGTGGCTGTACCAACTTGCATTCCCACCAACAATGTAGGAGGGATCCCCTTTCTCCACATCCTCTCCAACAATTGTTGTTTCTTGCCTTGTCTATCTTTGCCATTCTAACTGGCGTAAGGTGGTATCTCAGTGTGGTTTTGATTTGAATTTCCCTGATGGCTAATGATTTTGAACATTTTTTCATGTGTCTGTTAGCCATTTGTATGTCTTCATTGGAAAAGTGTCTGTTCATATCTTCTGCCCATTTTATGATTTGTTTATTTGTTTCTCGTGTATTGAGTTTGAGAAGTTCTTTGTAGATCTTGGATACCAGTCCTTTATCTGTAGTGTCCTTTGCAAATATATTCTCCCATTCCGTGGGCTGCCTTTTAGTTTTTTTGACTGTTTCCTTGGCTGTACAGAAGCTTTTTATCTTGATGAAGTCCCACAAGTGCATTTTTTCTTTTGTTTCTCTTGCCTTTGGATATGTGTCATGAAAAAACTTTTGGTGGCTGATGTCATAGAGGTTGCTGCCTATGTTCTCCTCTAGGATTTTGATGGATTCCTGTCTCACACCAAGGTCTTTCATCCATTTGGAGTTTATTTTTGTGTATGGTGTGAGAGAGTGGTCAAGTTTCATTCTTTTGCATGTAGCTGTCCAATTTTCCCAGCACCATTTATTGAAGAGACTGTCTTTTTTCCACCGGATGTTTTTTCCTGCTTTATCAAAGATTAGTTGCCCAAAGAGCCGAGGGTCCATTTCTGGGTTCTCTATTCTGTTCCATTGGTCGATGTGTCTGTTTTTGTGCCAGTACCATGCTGTCTTTGTGATCACAGCTTTGTAGTACAGCTCGAAATCCGGCATTGTGATGCCCCCAGCTTTGTTTTTCCTTTTCAACAGTTCCTTGGAGATTCGGGGCCTTTTCTGGTTCCATACAAATTTAAGGACTATTTGTTCCAGTTCTTTGAAAAATTTCATCGGTATTTTGATCGGGATAGCATTGAAAGTGTAGATTGCTCTGGGTAGCATGGAAATTTTAACTATGTTTATTCTTCCAATCCATGAGCTTGGAATATTTTTCCATCTTTTTGTGTCTTCCTCAATGTCTTTCAAGAGTGATTTATAGTTTCTAGAATATAGATCCTTTACGTCTCTGGTTAAGTTAATTCCAAGGTAATGTATGGTTTTTGTGCTATTGTAAATGGGATGGATTCCCTAATTACTCTTTCTTCAGTCTCATTATTTGTGTATAGAAATGCACCTGATTTCTGAGCATTGAGTTTGTATCCCGCCACATTACTGAATTACTCTGGAGCTTCTAGTAGTTTGGGAGTGGATTTTTTGGTTTTCCATATAGAGTACCATGTCCACTGCGAAGAGACATTTTGACTTCTTCTTTGCCGATTTGGATATCTTTTATCCCTTTTTGTTGCTGTTTCAAGGACTTCTAGTACTATGTTGAATAGTAGTGGTGAGAGTGGGCATCCTTGTTGTGTTCCTGAACTTAAGGGAAAGGCTTTCAGTTTTTTCCGATGAGAATGATATTTGCTGTAGGGCTTTTTATAGATGGTTTTTATGAAATTGAGGAATGTAACCTCTATCCCTACACTCTGATGTGTTTTAATCATGAAAGGATGCTGTATTTTGTCAAATGCTTTTTCTGCATCCATTGAGAGGATCTTATGGTTCTTGACTCTTTTCTTGTTGATATGATCTATCGCACTGATCGATTTGCGAATATTGAACTACGCTTGCATCCTAGGGATGAATCCCACTTGGTCTTAATGTACTCTTGGATCCTGTTAGCTAGCATCTTGTTGAGAATTTTGACATCCATATTCATCAGGGATATTGGTCTGTAATTCTCCTTTTTGATGGGGTCTTTGCCTGGTTTGGGGATCAAGGTAATATTGGCCTCATAGAATAAGTGTGGTAGTTTTCTTTCTGTTTCTATTTTTTGAAACAGCTTCAGGGAAATAGGTATTATTTCTTCTTTGAATGTTTGGTAGTATTCCCCAGGGAATCCGTCAGGCCCTTGACTCTAGTTTTTGGGGAGGTTTTTGATCACTGCTTTAATCTCTTCATAAATTTTTGGTGTGTTTAAAATATTAATTTCTTCCTGTTTCAGTCTTGGTAGTTTATAGATTTCCAGGAAGGCATCCATTTCTTCCAGGTTGTTTAACTTATTGGCATAAAGCTGTTGATAAATGTTTCTAATGATCCTTCCTATTTCATTGATGTTGGTTGTGATCTCTCCCCTTTCATTCATAATTTTATTAATTTGGGTCNTTTGGGTCCTTTCTCTATTCTTTTGAATAAGTCTGGCCAGTGGCTTATCGATCTTATTTATTCTTTCAAAGAACCAGCTTCTAGTTCTCTTGATCTGCTGTACTGTGCTCCTGGTTTCTAATTCATTGATCTCTGCTCTAATCTTGATCACCTGGCTTCTCATGTGTGGGTTAGGCCTGTTCTTCTAATCCAGCTCCAGCTTCGTGTGGTGAGATTATACAAACTGCATTTTAGATTGCTCTATTCTTTGATTGTGGCTTGGATGGCTAGGTATTTTCCCCTTAGGACCGCCTTTGCAGTGTCCCATAGGATTTGGACTTCTGTGTTTCATTCTCATTGGTTTCCAGAACTTCCTTAAACTGCTTTTTAATTTCCTGCTTTA
>NW_023182692.1:0-7997 GCF_002007445.2 Ailuropoda melanoleuca | reverse complement strand
GATCACACAATTATGGAGTGGTACTAGGACAGGATTCGACACAGAAGTTCTTCAGTCCATCCTCATATACACAGACATTTACCTACCTTTGCTGTACTGGAACCANGAACCGTGATCAAAAAAGTATTATTCCTGTCTCGATGGATTTTACAATCTAATGGAGGGAGGAAGAGAGAGACATTAAATAAGTATATCTGTGAACATGTATTAATTAATTACACAGCTATTTGCAGTAAGAGCTATAAAAAATCAGTCCTATACGAGTGCATGGCTAAGGAACCCCACCTCAACTGGGGTTTTGGGGAAAGCCTCTCTAAAGAATCCGCTGTATCCTGGGACCACAAGGATGAGTATGAATGGAGAAGAGGAAAAAGAGGGAGAACAGAGAGGAAGAGGCTATTAAATGTATATGTTACCTCAATCTGCACAAGAGCCCGATGGTAAGTACCACCAGCCCCATGTTACAGATGCAGAAACCAATGCTGAGCAGAATCACACTGCGTGGGAGTGACAGCATCTGTTGAGATTCTGGATTTGCTGGACCCTGGAGCCTCTGCCCAGCACTCTCTCACAGGCCTGTACTCTGTCCACAGCACCGTGCTGCCTCCACTGCCATCTGTAACCAGATATTATGCAGATTCTGGATGAGTGTCAGAGCATCTTTTTACCAACATGCATATGCTAGGATGCCAACTCTGACCACAAATATCCATAAAACTTAAAAAAAGAAAAAGATTCAACTCTTGTCATTGGAAATCTGATATACTTAGAAAAATTACAGGGTTATTTAATGAACAGGGAGGTTATGTAAAATAGAGGTGATGTTGNTGACAGCACCTGTTGAGATTCTGGATCTGCCGGACCCTGGAGCCTCTGCCCAGCACTCTCTCACAGGCCTGTACTCTGTCCACAGCACCGTGCTGCCTCCACTGCCATCTGTAACCAGATATTATGCAGATTCTGGATGAGTGTGAGAGCATCTTTTTACCAACATGCATATGCTAGGATGCCAACTCTGACCACAAATATCCATAAAACTTAAAAAAAGAAAAAGATTCAACTCTTGTCATTGGAAATCTGATATACTTAGAAAAATTACAGGGTTATTTAATGAACAGGGAGGTTATGTAAAATAGAGGTGATGTTGAAAACCAGATTCATTCCATGTTAAACCAGTTCCCTAAGCTCCTCCCTACTGATTTATACAACCATTTTAACTATGGGAACATAAATCGCAACAATTCATCAAGAGTAAAAATCCATTTTAAGTGATCATGCAGCATATATTAGATACACGCATACATCCCTCAAACAGAAAATAAATGTGTGGTCAAAACCTTAACAGTATAAACTTTTAAAAATCCCCTTCCAGAGGAGAGGATTATATAGCTCTGGTAGAAAAATCAATTGTCAAGAAGCCCAAGTGGTTCTACTCAGCAAAAAGTAGGCCTACAAGGAACTATATCATTGNGGTTCTATTCAGCAAAAAGTATGCCTACAAGGAACTACATCATTCTACATATCCAATGTACTGTAGGCTATTATCTCCAACAGAAAATTTTCATTCATTATACAATTCTGAAAGTATAATTTCAAAGCAAAAGCATAACTTTTGAAAAACACTTAGCTGGTCTATACAATGCAATGCTTCCAAATCATGTTGTTTTCATTAATAAAAAAAAAAAAGAAAGAAAGAAAGAAACTAAGTCTGTCTGTAGCCACTAAGTGAGGAAACAAGACTTGTCTTTAATTATTAATATGAACCTTTGATTAATTATTTTCGTCCTGTGAACCCAACATTTCATTTTCATGTAACCAACGAAAAACCTTATAGCTCTAGCTTAACATTGCAGGCAAGATTTCAAAAGATTTCTTCATTTAGGGGCAAATGAGGAGAAGTTTTAGGTAACTTAAAATAATTTGATGTTTTTTTCCAAGTAGTTAAAAAAATTTAATGCCCCCCAATTTTTAATCAAAAACTGTGCAAGCCGTGGATTATGAATTACAATTTCTCTAGCCATCAAAACGCTGCCAAATAGTTAAAATAATACATGGTAAGAAGTCTTTTAAAAAGCATAATTACTATGTATACATGAGGTGCTCTTACACAAGTCAGTCACACAATACCTTTTGACAGGGCAAACTGTGTACCAAGTTTCAGGGGCACTGCATTGGATAACTTCAAGTAGTATCTTTACATCTAAATAGAAAACATGTAAAACCATCAAAACACTCAACAGAAAGAAGAGGTTCTTAGCTCACAGTTGAAACTACTGATAAGGAATACAACAAAATTGTGAGAGTAATAAAATTTTGTGAAGGAAGAACTAAGTTCTTTATACTCCTCCTGGAAGTTTTTGGGTTGTGCTGGGTTCAGATGGTTCATTTCTTCCTTGGAGGAAAGACAGAAATTGCTGGGGGTGTGGGCATAGGAAATGTGAAAGTTCTTTTAAGTAAGAGAGAAGGTAACGCTAAAGCAAAAATACTGACATCTTCATCACAAATACCATGAAAGTCAGAAATGAAGCCCCCTCTTCTATGAATCTTACTTTTAGTCTCACATAAAAGGCAATTCCCTTCACACTCATAATAAAGCTACTTCCTTCCAAATTTTCTTCCCAAAACTAGATACTTGCCAACTATAAACACACGTGAAAACATCCCTGAGTAATCTAACTAGCTAAGCTAGTTCTTATTTAAAAAAAAATTTTTTTCAAGCAGTACCCAAGATTAGATACAAATTAGCATTTTCTTTATGTTTTAGTTTCAAAACAAAATGCATGCCAAAGGTCATTCTATACCTTGTNTACCTTGGGTTATAAGTCAGCCTGAATTTTGCTTTTGCAGATAAATATTCATAGTACTATAAAAATCTATGTATGTAAATTCTTTAAATACCAGTTGCTGCACTTACCACTCCCTACCCCTCCCCATTGTGTTTATGAACACAGTAACTCTCCATAAATAAAACTAACGGGACAAACATCTGACAACATTCTAAAGGGGAAAAAAATTCTAACCAAGGGTCTTTTTCACTACACACGTTCCCAAACAAGACACTGCATTAAAATGGAATCTTTTCATTTATTTTGAATGTTAGTTCCCCTAAAGACTGGACTAACTGGTTAATTTTTTAATCCAAGTACACAGTAATTCTCTCTTAACTTTCTAACTGGTCCCACCAAAATGTTTTTAAAATGCTTACGAAGCTATCTTATACCTGTATTACAAATTCCTAATAACAAATATCTCACTAGATCATTTAGTCCACTTCCCACCCCTACCAATAATGACCATCCATTCATTCAACTCTATTACTTCCAATCAAAATCATTTTTAGATTTTAAAGTGTGCCTTCACCTTACATACGGGTGACCCCAGAATAATTAATTTCTGAGCTTATGCCTCTTATCAACTTTTTATACTGTTTTACGATAGAATNCCCCATTGTGTTTATGAACACAGTAACTCTCCATAAATAAAACTAACGGGACAAACATCTGACAACATTCTAAAGGGGAAAAAAATTCTAACCAAGGGTCTTTTTCACTACACACGTTCCCAAACAAGACACTGCATTAAAATGGAATCTTTTCATTTATTTTGAATGTTAGTTCCCCTAAAGACTGGACTAACTGGTTAATTTTTTAATCCAAGTACACAGTAATTCTCTCTTAACTTTCTAACTGGTCCCACCAAAATGTTTTTAAAATGCTTAAGAAGCTATCTTATACCTGTATTACAAATTCCTAATAACAAAGATCTCACTAGATCATTTAGTCCACTTCCCACCCCTACCAATAATGACCATCCATTCATTCAACTCTATTACTTCCAATCAAAATCATTTTTAGATTTTAAAGTGTGCCTTCACCTTACATACGGGTGACCCCAGAATAATTAATTTCTGAGCTTATGCCTCTTATCAACTTTTTATACTGTTTTACAATAGAACTTGGTACACATGTTAACAGAAGTCCTTAACTTGTTGATAAGGTTTGAACTCTAAATGAATTTGGACAGCCAGCATAAGCACCAGGGCTATTTCAAGACCAATCCTCCAAAAGCACTGGGGTCCTTGAAGTATAAGTCACGTGTATATTAAAAATCTTAACTGGGACTGAAGAAACTTTTTCTTAACTGCTGTTTCTTTAAAACTACCTTCTTCAGTTTAAAATCTTAGCGCATGGAATTTCAGTTCTAGTCTCGCATTTAGTCTATCTGAAAATAATACCTCTCGGGGCGCCTGGGTGGCACAGCGGTTAAGCGTCTGCCTTCGGCTCAGGGCGTGATCCCGGTGTTGTGGGATCGAGCCCCGCATCGGGCTCCTCTGCTGTGAGCCTGCTTCTTCCTCTCCCACTCCCCCTGCTTGTGTTCCCTCTCTCGCTGGCTGTCTCTATCTCTGTCAAATAAATATATAAAATCTTTAAAAAAAAAAAATACCTCTCAAAATAATCAAGACGTGAGAATTTAAGAAATTTTAAAAAACAAAAACTAAAGGTAATTCCACTGAATTATTAAAACTCCCCAAAATCAAAACATTAAATACATCCCTTCTTAAACACTTTGTATATGCAAGGTACAAGGGGTCATACAGGAAATCTAAGTATTCAAAGATTCTGAAATGACTAAAAATAACTTTTACACAAAACTTTGCTATGACTCATCAATACTTAAGCGATGCCTACCAATTAAAATTAAGTGTGAAGAACAAAACGCACCAAAAAAATATCTTTTAATTCTTTCCATTCAGTACTGTTTACATACTGGGGGGTGGGGGTTGACAAGTTTCATTTAAGAGGGTCTCTTTTCCACCTTTCCACTTCGACAACCGACAAAGTTAATTCCATGCTCAACACTGTCAGGGGCACAATCTCTAGGTTAGAACCTGAGTCATTACACACAGATCGCTCCAAATGTGCCTGTGTTTATAACAATCAGTTATAACCTAGTGATTATGAGCAAAGGCTGGCTACAGACTCCGGCTCCTGGAGTCCCAGCTGTATGATCTTGGATGAGTCACGGCTCAGTTTCCTCATCTGTGAAATAGGTTAACAGTTCCTACCGGTAGGAAATGGGAATTCATACATGCAAAGCCCTGAGAAGACTGCCTGGCACTCTTTGTCCTCATCTTTAAAAAATCTGTGTGAATAACAACGCTATACAGGGTATTTCCTGACCACTTGGGCGGAATTCAAAAACCAAATGGTGCTGGCATTCAAGGGCTGCACCTAGATTACAAGTTTCGTATAATCTAGGATTGGACAGAAAAGCACAGACCAGTAGTCGGAATCACCTACTCACTAATTTTGCCATTTTTAACTATTTCAGGCTAGGGAGGGGCCTTTCGCTAAGCGTTAAGATACTCAGCAGCTTTGGTGGATCTAAGCAGGAGCGGGTTTGTGCCTGTAAATAGACTTGTGAAGTTTTGTTGCAATAACCAGGTATCAATTATAATTTACGCATTCAACCACCAACTCCTCCGGCTGCTAAACAGGTCATTACTCTACCTCGAGCGGCCGGGATCACCTGCACTCACTGCACAACTTAGGAGCACACACCCCAAAGGGCCGCTGAGGGACCCGGCTCCCGACCTTCCCCGGCGCCTCGCCCAGCAGCCAGCCCCGTTTTCTTAACCTGTGCATTGTCCTTGCGGAGAACCCCGGCGGTTCCCACACTGGTGGGGACCGAAGAGGAGGGACGAGGGAGGAGCTGGGGGAAGAGGAGGAGGAGGAAGACAACCTCCTCCCCTCCGCTCGGGCGACCAGTGAAGGTCTGGCGCTTTCTCCGGCCCCCAGGCCCCGGCTCCCGGGAGGCCTCGGCCCCTGCTCCCACCCTCCGCAACTTTCCCTCCGCTCGCACCCGCCTCTCCTCCGGGACCGGGCCTGTCGGGTTCCTTCCCCCGGCGGCCGCCCCCGGGCCGCGGCGCCTCCTCCTAAAATGGCAGGCCCCTCCCTCCGCCCGGCCTGCCTCGGTGAGTCTCAGCCTCGGGCTCCCGCCGCTGCGCTCCCGCCCCGGCCGCCTCTCTCCACCCCCGGCGCTCCCGGCTCCGCGGCCGAGCCGCAGCCTTCTCAGTCTCTCTCCGGCACCGCGGTTCCAGTGGCGCCCGGGGCCGGGGAGGCGACAACCCCCTCCCCAGCAAATACCGAAGTCCCCGGACCCCGACTCCCGGCGGCGGGGCCGCGCAGCCCGGCCCGGCGCGGAGGGCGGCGGCGGCTTCTTCCCCAGAGGATTTTGTAAATCACACAAAATGGCGCCCGCTCCAAACCAGCGCAGTGAGAAGCGCCGGGGCCGAGCAGCGGTGGCGGCGGCTCCTCCGCCAGGAGAGCCCGAACCGCCCGGCCCCGAGTCCCCGCACACACACACACACACACGCACGCACACTCGCCCTCGCACACACACTCTCACACTCATACTGGTCCCGCCCGCTCGTCGGAGGCGGCAGCGGCACCAGCAGCAGCAGGAACAGCAGCAGCAGAAGCGGCGGCAGCGGCACCCGCACCCCCCACTCGAGGTGTCTGCTCTCTGAGCCCGACCTGGGCCACGATCAGCAGCAGCGACGGCAGCAGTCTCCCCGGATCCCCCTGCCGCTCTTGCCACCGCGAGAAGGCGGCCCGGGTGCGCACGGCCGAGCATTTCAACTGTTCTTCGAAGGGCTCGCGTGCCCCCTCCCCGGAATATGCCCACGGAGGCCGCGGTGGGGGTGGGGAAGAGGCCGCCTCCACGTTTCAGACATCTCAGGAATTCCGGACGCTTCGCCCGAATCCGGGATGCCCCTACGGCTGACACCTTGATTAAATCCTGCCTCTCGATTTTGCAGCAGCCAATGCCAAGGATCAGATACTATGCACGGAGCCATCACAAAAACTTTTTTAGGCTGTGCACGCTCTCCCAGGCTTTACCACCTATTTCCAACCCCTCGCCACCTTTTTGGACGCAGCCTTTCCTTCCTGATGGGAATGCCCCTTACATTAATTCTCTTGANGGAATGCCCCTTGCATTAATTCTCTTGAGCTATTACTGTATCCTTGCTACCCAACTCCCTGTTTTTCTCTTTGATGCACCATCTCAGATTCCCCATTCTTAATTCACCCACCACTCAATATTCTGGCCCTCGTTTATTAGTGTTTTAGCTACCCCTCTGCCTGACTATATGTGGCTAGGTGTGCTTCCCAGGCATTAAAATCTAGGTATGCTAGTAGCCATGCTGTGCTGGCTACTTTGTAATTAGTAGACTGCCACTGGCTAAGAATTGTATTCTGTACCAATACTAATAAAATGGCACTTGACAAATGTTACGCTGAAAAGGATAATGTAGATATTATTTTACACCACGTCACTGATTTATTGATTAATGTCTAAGCTTATTTTCCCATCATATACTAGTGTTCCTACCAGTTTTTTTCTTAAGCTGTTCACAAATACATTAGCAACAGATATGATCTCATAGGTATAAAGAAAAGCCTCCTTAATAAATACTGGTCTCTAACTCATGTGACTCAAGGAAAGACACTTGCTTTCAATGATTTACAAGTGTTTCCCTCCTACAGTTATTAGAACATTGTTGTAAGGCAACAATTCAAATTAGCACAAGACCTAAATCAGACTAAACCTAAAATAAATGAGCTAAAAAGTAGTCAGGGTCAGGCAAATAGCTTATTTCAGACTGATTCTCTGTGTTATCAAAAGTTCTTTTGGATTACTGTCCCTCGAAATGCCCCAGTAATGTAATTAAAATCCACTTTCAACTTGATTATTTTTGAAAGAAGTGGCCAAGGGTGGCCGTATTAAAACAAGAGATCCTACCTTGACTCCTGCGCAGCTCACATGTCGAATTCAGCAACATGGTAGGATATAAAATCAATGCACAATAATCAGTTGCATTTCCATACAGTAACAAAGAGACAGAGTAAAGAGAACTTAAGAAATCAATTCCATTTACAATAGCACCAAAAATCATAAGATACATAGGAATACACCTAACCAAAGAGGCAAAG
>NW_023182691.1:0-1490 GCF_002007445.2 Ailuropoda melanoleuca | reverse complement strand
TGTACTTCTGGTTTCTAATTCATTGATTTCTGCTCCAATTTTGGTCAACTGCTTCCTCGTGAGTGGATTAGAANCTCCTTCCTTGTCAGTGGGTTAGGCCTGTCCCTCTGTTGCTGTTCCAGTTTCTTGAGGTGAGAATATAGAAACTGCATTTTAGATTTTTCTATTCTTTTGAGTGAGGCTTGGATGGCTATGTATTTCCCCCTTAGGACTGCCTTTGCAGTATCCCATAGGTTTTGGACCGTTGTGTATTCATTCTCGTTGGTCTCCATAAATTGTTTAATTTGTTTTTTGATTTCCTGGTTTATCGAGTCATTCTTGAGCAGGATGGTTCTTAGCCTCCAAGTGTTTGAGTTTCTTCCAGGTTTTTCCTTGTGGTTGAGTTCCAATTTCAGAGCGTTGTGGTCTGAGAATATGCAGGGGATAATTTCAATCTTTTGGTATCGGTTGAGGCCTGTTTTGTGTCCCAGAACATGATCTGTTCTTGAGAATTTTCCATGGGCATTCGAATAGAATGAGTATTCTTTGGTTCTGGGGTGTAGTGTTCTATATATATCTATGAGGTCCAACTCGTCGAGTATGGCATTCAAAGCCTTTGATTCTTTGCTTAGTTTTTGCCAGGGTGTTCTGTCTATTTCTGATAGTGGGGTGTTGAGGTCCCCTACTATTACTGTGTTCTTATCTATATGTCTCTTTATTTTGGTTAAGAGTTGGCTTGTGTATCTTGCTGCTCCCCTGTTGGGGGCATATATATTAATAATTGTCATATCCACTTGTTGAATACTTCCTTTAAGAATAATATAGTGCCCTTCTGTGTCTCTATCTATAGCCTCTAGTTTAAAATCCAATCTATCTGATATGAGAATTGCTACTCAGGCTTTCTTTTGAGGTCCATTTGCGTGAAAGATGGTACTCCATCCCCTTACTCTAAGTCTGAATGTATCTTTGGGTTCAAAATGAGAGTCTCTTGTAGATAGCAAATGGATGGGTCATGTCTTTTTATCCAATCTGCAACCCTGTGGCATTTTATGGGAGCGTTTAAACCATTAACATTGGCACTGAGAACTGAGAGATAGAATTTTAATGATGCCATGTTGCCAGTAAAGTCTTTGTTTTTATCGGTTGTGGGTTTCTGTTCTGTATCACTCTTGGGGCCTTTTTACCTTTATAGAACCCACCTTAATATCTCCTGTAGGGTGGGACGCCTGGGTGGCACAGCGGTTAAGCGTCTGCCTTCAGCTCAGGGCGTGATCCCGGTGTTGCGGGATCGGGCCCCACATCAGGCTCCTCCGCATGAGCCTGCTTCTTCCTCTCCCACTCCCCCTGCTTGTGCTCCCTCTCTCGCTCGCTGTCTCTGTCTCTGTTGAACAAATAAATAAAATCTTTAAAAAAAAATATCTCCTGTAGGGCTGGTTTCGGGGTTACGAAATTGTTTAATGACTGGCGATTCTGGAATGTCTTTATTTCTCCATCAATTCTGAATGACAGCC
>NW_023182690.1:596-773 GCF_002007445.2 Ailuropoda melanoleuca | reverse complement strand
GGAAGGTGGAACAGGAATCAAGGGGCTTTGGTACCGTGAGTGAAACACGACGAACACAGAACTGAGAAAGATAATTCGGCTAAAACCCGCTTCCAACGAAATGCTTGCTATCTGGGGAAATCCTGTCAAAACTGCTGGTGGCAATGGAACGAAAAGGCCCAAAACACGTCCGTCAGA
>NW_023182690.1:189-373 GCF_002007445.2 Ailuropoda melanoleuca | reverse complement strand
CATTGGTAATAAAGCAGAGCGTCCAGGACAACACCTCCAGCGAACAGCAGCCTTTTCACTGGGGACCCCGATTCCACATTGTTTGTGGGAGCATGGGGAGGATCCAGCCCTTAGGACCAAGAAACAAAGTGTGAGGGGAAAGCCTTGAAGTCACGACGGCCTTATGGAAGGTGGAACAGGAATC
>NW_023182690.1:0-164 GCF_002007445.2 Ailuropoda melanoleuca | reverse complement strand
CACGACGAACACAGCACTGAGAAAGACAATTCGGCCAAAACCCGCTTCCAACGAAATGCTTGCTCCCTGGGGAAATCCTGTCAAAACTGCGATCGGCAATGGAACGAAAAGTCCCAAAACACGTCCGTCAGAAACAACACCGTACAGGGACCGTCTTAACACTA
>NW_023182689.1:0-1150 GCF_002007445.2 Ailuropoda melanoleuca | reverse complement strand
GTGTTCCCTCTCTCACTGGCTGCTTCTATCTCTGTCGAATAAATAAATAAAATCTTTAAAAAAAAAAAAAAGACTGGGCAGGCGGGTGCCTGGGTTGTTCAGTCAGTTAAGCGTCTTGCCTTTGGCTCAGGTCATGATCCCAGGGTCCTGGGATTGAGCCCCACATCAGGCTCCCTGCTCCTTGGGGAGTCTGCTTCTCCCTCTGCCCTTCCCCACTGCTCTTGCTCTCTCAAAAATAAATAAAATCTTAAAAAAAAAATAAGACTGGGCAGGCATCTCTGTTTCAGAATTACAAACCTGAGTATGTNTCAGAATTACAAACCTGAGTATGGGTTATGCTAAACATTAAAGATATATGTAATGTTAAATATATAAGTATATATATAATCTCCATCCTCAGAGCTGTATCTCATGTAAATTCTTTCATTTAATATTAAAGTGTAATTGAACTCAATTTGTGAGTAATTTTTAAAATGGATTCCTTAAGGGACACCTGGGTGGCTCAGTCAGTTAAGCATCTGCCTTCAGCTGACGTCATGATCTCAGGGTCCTGGGGTCGAGCCCCACGTCAGGCTCCCTGCTCAGCAGGAAGTCTGCTTAGATTCTCTCTCTCCCTCTCCCTGTGCCCCTCGCCCTCACCGTGCTTGCTTGCTCTCTCAAATAAATAAAATCTTTTAAAAAAAAAGGATTCCTTGAAATATACTTTCTTCTGATGGATACTTTTTTAAAATCAGTGTTATGCATGTTAGTAATTTAAAGTCAGTTCCATAAGGCTTATACTAAAAAATCACGGTCCCTTGCCCCATCTCCCTCTGTCTCCAGTTCCTACTCCCTAACTGCAGTCACTTTCAATTCTCTGCTGTTCATGGTATTTGCTTTCATATATTAAAATAATGAGTTTGCATTGCCCTGTCTCCGTTTTTCAGTTTTAGATACTACTTTCCAAAATAAATCAACAGATATGTATGTAGTTCTCTTAAACCCCTGTACACGCTCCACACATATCCTCCTAATACAGTTTCTACATAATTTGTGGCTAGATCACTACTAATGGATATAGCTGTATAAAGATAATTCACATTTTTTTTTAAAGATTTTATTTATTCATTCAACAGAGAGAGAGACAGCCAGCGAGAGAGGGAACACAAGC
>NW_023182688.1:3907-5562 GCF_002007445.2 Ailuropoda melanoleuca | reverse complement strand
CCAGCTTAAGTTCTTCTTGCACAGAGCCATGAAACAAAGCCCTGGGCTTTTCATCACACTGGGACAGCTGACAAACTCTAGTATTTCCCTTATGTTCCTTGTGGGTAATTGTAAATTAAGCTCTAAATAAAGAGCGCTAACCATCGTTAATCAGGCTTACCTCAAACAGTTAAAATAGATGGGATTATTTTGGCAACGGGCATGAGATGTTAGATCCTCAAGATAAGGGTGAATTGGTGTCAATTCCTAAATCCTTCCACGGCAACTAATTCAGATGATATTCTATGAAATGATTTTTGAAGTTAATGTAATTCAGATGATTTTGCAAGTTAATCTGCATAAAAAGTTAATTTCATTTTTATAGTTCAGAAAAACCACAGAAAAAAGGCCATTCTTTCCACCCAAGTGAACGACATTGACTTTGAGGGCAGTTGTCTTCAGACTTTACAACAGAAAAATAAGTGTCTCCCACCCCCACTGCATAAATCAATTGTGATCTTATGCCTTATAGCTTTCTAACCAAAATGTACTGTGATTATTGTGGCAGCTGTCCCAGAACATCCTACAAGGATTTATTAATTCATTTTTATATTGTATTAAGACAAATTTGATATAACTGTAGGAACTCTGCCTTTAACTTCAAATGATACTCATGAATCACCTGTCCAACATTGTTATTATTATTATTACTATTTATAGAGAGGGAGAGATCCACATTTCCCCAAACACTGAAGATTGATTTTTAAATCAATGATCCACTGATAAGGAAGTGATGAACGGGATGCTCTTCTCTCAAACCATCAAGTGCGAGTTTCACACAACATCATGGAACATAAATCACCGACAGACTTTGATGGCCTCATCCAAATGTAGTCACCTCTACAGTCTCATTTCAGCAGTAGAATTAGGGGCACAACCAGGTTGAGAAAGCACTGTTGAAAGTTAAGTTTTGGGGCAATGACTCTTTTCCATACAGTCAAAGACTGTCTCATGAATTCTGGTAACAAGAGAAGGGCTAACTCTGACCTAATCTGGAACACCTGTCTAAAGCAACGATATTAAATTTTGTTCAGTGGTGAATCCAGTGAGATTTTTTCCATTTAAAAATAAACTAACTTTCCCTAAAATTATGGCCCATGAGGTAAGAGTTGTCTTGTTTCACCTTATCTCTAGACTAAAGATTGGGAGTCTGGCTCCTATCAATTCTATCTGCTGTGGGATACGAGGGCAAAATTAAAAGCCCAAAAGTTTATCAAGATTTATCCAGATATTCTGGCAAGAAAATGTGGATCTCTGGAGGAGGATTCTCAGTGTCCCTGAGACTTGCCATTGGCCTCTAGGGGACCTGATCTGCAGGGAAAGGAATGGGTTATTTTTTGCTTAGGCTGAAAAGAAATCACAATAAAGTTATACCCTGTGATCTATTGTGCCTAAATGGAATGAAAAAGAAAGAAAAAAGAAAGAAAGAATGAAAGAAAGAGAGAGAGAGAGAGAGAGGAAGGAGAGAGAAAGGAAGAAAGGAAGAAAGAAATCAAATGCAGCAAATGTAAATTCTAGTATTAATTTAGCAGCTCTTTTAAAGAGGCTAAGCCAATTTTATGCGGCAAACATGTTTAAGCACGGGAGCTGTACATCGCAGTAAGCTGAGAAGCAGA
>NW_023182688.1:0-574 GCF_002007445.2 Ailuropoda melanoleuca | reverse complement strand
TTAAAAAAAAAAAAAAGTCACCAGAACCTGAAGGCAGGTCTTTTGTCTGCTTTATTCTCCCTGTATCTACAGCTTTTAGATCAGTACCAGACACACAGCAGTCAATTTTGAATATTTTTATAATACGGAGTGAAAGTAATGGCTGCTGGATTAGATGAGGAGTAAGAGAAAGAAGAGATTCAGGGATGGGGTCTGAATTCAAGATTTGGGGTCTGAATAACAGGAAAGCAGGGACGACACTTGTTGGGCTGGTGAAAACTTTGGGACAAGTTGTCGGTGGGGGGGGAATTGAGAGTCTGGTTTAAGCTGCAGTAAGTAGGTGGTGGATATAAACGTCTAAAGTTCAGAGCACAGGTCAGAGGTGAGTATTTGGGAATCAACAAAATACACACAATATATAAAAGCCTAAGACAGGATGATTTCAACCTGGGAATGATGCAGATAAAGAAGAGAACTGGGATCCTTGGGAACACCACCATCTCACAGCACTGAGGATAATGGAAAATCACAAAGGACGTCTGAGCAAGAATGGCCAAAGAGGAAGGAAGAGAGGTAGAACGGCGGCCCAGGGGGA
>NW_023182687.1:0-1630 GCF_002007445.2 Ailuropoda melanoleuca | reverse complement strand
TGTCATCATTGGAAAAGTGTCTGTTCATATCTTCTGCCCATTTTTTGATTTGTTTATTTGTTTCTTGTGTACTGAATTTGAGAAGTTCTTTGTAGATCTTGGATACCAGTCTTTTATCTATAGCATCATTTGCAAATATATTCTCCCGNATATATTCTCCCATTCCGTGGGCTGTCTCTTAGTTTTTTTGACTGTTTCCTTGGCTGTGCAGAAGCTCTTTATCCTGATAAAGTCCCATAAGTTCATTTTATCTTTTATTTCTCTTGCCTTTGGAGATGTGTCGTGAAAAAGGTTGCTCTGGCCGATGTCATAGAAGTTGTTGCCTATGTTCTCCTCTAGAATTTTGATGGATTCCTGTCTCACATTGAGGTCTTTCATCCATTTGGAGTTTATTTTTGTGTATGGTGTGAGAGAGTGGTCAAGTTTCATTCTTTTGCATGTAGCTGTCCAATTTTCCCAGCACCATTTATTGAAGAGACTGTCATTTTTCCACCAGATGTTTTTTCCTGCTTTATCAAAGATTAGTTGCCCAAAGAGCCTAGGGTCCACTTCTGGGTTCTCTATTCTGTTCCATTTATCTATGTGTCTGCTTTTGTGCCAGTACTATGCTGTCTTTGTGATCACAGCTTTGTAGTACAGCTTGAAAGCCGGCATTGTGATGCCCACAGCTTTGCTTTTCCTTCTCAAAAGTTCCTTGGAGATTCGGGGCCTTTTCTGGTTCCATACAAATTTAAGGACTATTTGTTCCAGTTCTTTGAAAAATGTCCTCGGTATTTTGATCGGGATAGCATTGAAAGTGTAGATTGCTCTGGGTAGTATGGACATTTTAACTATGTTAATTCTTCCAATCCATGAGCATGGAATATTTTTCCATCTTTTTATGTCTTCCTCAATATCTTTCAAAAGTGATCTATAGTTTCTAGGATATAGGTCCTTTACGTCTCTGGTTAAGTTAATTCCAAGGTAACGCATGGTTTTTGGTGTTATTGTAAATGGGATGGATTCCCTAATTTCTCTTTCTTCAGTCTCGTTATTCGTGTATAGAAATGCAACTGATTTCTGGGCATTGATTTTNTTCTGAGCATTGATTTTGAATCCCACCACATTAGTGAATTGCTCTATAACTTCTAATAGTTTAGGCGTGGATTCTTTTGTGTTTTCCGTATAGAGTATCATGTCATCTATGGAGAGAGACAGTTTGACTTCTTCTTTGCCGATTTGGATACCTTTGATCCCTTTTTGTCTTCTGATTGCNCTGATTGCTGTTGCAAGGACTTCTAGTACTATGTTGAATAATAGTGGCGAGAGTGGGCATCCTTGTCGTGTTCCTGATCTTAAGGGAAAGGCTTCCAGCTTTTCCCCATTGAGAATGATATTTGCTGTAGGCTTTTCATAGATGGTTTTTATGAGTTTGAGGAATGTATCCTCTATCCCTACACTCTGAAGGGTTTTAATCAGGAAAGGATGCTGTATTTTTTCAAATGCTTTTTCTGCACCTATTGAGAGAATCACATGATTTTTGGCTTTTTCCTTCTGGATAAAATCTAAGACACCAATCGATTTGCGAATGTCAAACCACCCTTGCATCCCAGGGATGAATCCCAGTTGGTCATGATGGATAATCCTTTTA
>NW_023182686.1:367-558 GCF_002007445.2 Ailuropoda melanoleuca | reverse complement strand
GGGATCCCCTTTCTCCACATCCTCTCCAGCAATTGCTGTTTCCTGCCTTGTTAATTTTTGCCATTCTAATGACATAAGGTGGTATCTCAGTGCGGTTTTGATTTGAATTTCCCTTATGGCTAATGATTTTGAACATTTTGTCCTGTATCAAAATTTTATTAATTTGGGTCCTTTCTCCATTCTTTTGGATA
>NW_023182686.1:0-344 GCF_002007445.2 Ailuropoda melanoleuca | reverse complement strand
CCAGAGGTCTGTCAATTTTATTCATTCTCTCAAAGAAAAAGCTTCTAGTCCTGTTGATCTGCTCTACTGTACTCCTGGTTTCAAAATCATTGATTTCTGCTCTAATCCTGGTCAACTGCTTCCTCGAGCATGGATTAGGCCCGTTCTTCTGTTGCTTTTCCAGCTTCTTGAGGTGAGAATAAAAAAACTGCATTTTAGATTTTTCTATTCTTTTGAGTGAGTCTTGGAAGGCTATGTATTTCCCCCTTTGCACTGCCTTTGGAGTATCCCATGGGTTTTGGACCATTGTGTTTTCATTCTCGTTGGTCTCCATAAATTGTTTAAATTGATTTCCGATTTTCTGG
>NW_023182685.1:660-1902 GCF_002007445.2 Ailuropoda melanoleuca | reverse complement strand
CCTGATGTGGGGCTCGATCCCATAATGCCGGGATCACGCCCTGAGCCGAAGGCAGACGCTTAACCGCTGTGGCACCCAGGCGCCCCTCTTCACAGTTTAATAACTGAACTTCTTGCATGGTGAAAATGTTTCTTTNACTTCACAGTTTAATAACTGAACTTCTTGCATGGTGAAAATGTTTCTTTATCAACTAGTTCAGTATACTGAGATATAGCTTATAAAGGAAAGACATACTAAGTTGTTATTCTTACAAAATGAAAATATGGATTCTTAAAGATGAGTTAATCATGTAAGCACTGGGCACAGTACCTAGAATAAATCTCATGTAGAGCGGTAAATTTATTATGATTGCATAGGGTGGTGAAATATTATCTTATTAGTTGGCACCATTGTTCCTCATTTTACTTTAGGGAAATACCTTGAAAAAGCCACTTGAAACATGAGATTCTAAGGTTATGGGTCACAGAAGAAGATGGGTAAACTGCTTCTCATTTAAATTTAATAGAGGTTGGGGGGAGTTAAGATGGCGGAGGAGTAGGGGACCTCTTTTTCAGCCAGTCCCCTGAGTCGAGCTGGATAGGTACCAGACCAGCCTGAACATCCACAGAATCAGCCTGAGACGCAGGAAGATACATCTGGATCTCTAAAAATGAGCATCTCCAGCGCTGAGTATTGAGGTACGAAGTGGGGAGCTGTGAAACCGCGCACAGATACCGGAAGATAAACGGAAGGGGGAGGGAGCTGCCGTGTTTGGGCGCCGGGAAGCGGTAGCCACCTGCACGGGGGAGTGGGCGGATTCGCGGACCTGCACCTGCAAGACAACAGACTGGGACCATGAGCTGGGAGCGCACGCCACCAGACTTCTCATGGAACTCCGGTGTGCTTACTGGATCCAGACTGAGACTGGGAGCTCCGGAGCGCGCGTGGGGCGGCTGGTGGCTGGAGGTGTTAGAAACCCAAAGACAGAGACGCGCCGGCCCTGGACGTGAGGGCTGGGACGCCAGGAGTGCGGCGCACATCCTGGGATGCTGCAGGGTTGAGCAGCACCAACAGTAACAGAGTTAAAGTGGCCAGAACATCAGTGGAGAACGGTCCGCGATCCCTCTGTTATGGGACAGAGGTTGAGATTTGCTGCTGCTGCTCAGACTCTCAGAAGAGGCACAGCAAACCACCAAAGAAAGCCGCTAGAGAACAAAAGCCTGGAAATACTGGCTCACAACGTGCCCATCCCCATCCCCCCTC
>NW_023182685.1:0-235 GCF_002007445.2 Ailuropoda melanoleuca | reverse complement strand
GGCTCACAACGTGCCCATCCCCATCCCCCCTCACAGGGGACACGGAGACTCTACCCAAACAGGGTTGCCTGAGTATCGGCGCGTCAGGCCCCTCCCGCAGAAGGCAAGCTGAAAAATCAAGAAGCCCACAACCTGGGGCGCCCAGGTGGCACAGTCATTGAGCACCTGTCTTCGGCTTAGGGCGTGATCCCGGTGTTCCGGAAAGGAGTCCCTCATCGGGCTCCTCCGCTGGGAG
>NW_023182684.1:432-659 GCF_002007445.2 Ailuropoda melanoleuca | reverse complement strand
TAACTTTTCCACCTTGAGCTGTTCAAACTCAGAATGAACTCAAATTTAGGAATGTTCCCTGAGCCCTCTTGTGGCCATCGCTGAAGTGCCGGCGGCCAAAATGAAGTTCAGTCCCTTTGTGACTTCTGACGGAGCAAGAACCATAAAGGACATTTCAATGCACCTTCCCACATTCGCAGGAAGATCATGTCTTCCCCTCTTTCCAAAGAGCTGAGACAGAAGTACAA
>NW_023182684.1:0-172 GCF_002007445.2 Ailuropoda melanoleuca | reverse complement strand
GCCAAGTAGGAAAGGAAAAGGGCAAATATAAGGAAGAAACAATCGAGAAAATGCAGGAGTAAAGTCATCTTATGTGTGACTTGAAATAAAAACTGTTAAAATGGGGGGCGCCTGGGTGGCACAGCGGTTAAGCGTCTGCCTTCGGCTCAGGGCGTGATCCCGGCATTCTGGG
>NW_023182683.1:1327-1955 GCF_002007445.2 Ailuropoda melanoleuca | reverse complement strand
ATAATTAAGATAGGTTGACCTAAAGGTTGATTTAAAATTAACCTGACACGTGCATACTATCTAAATAATGATTCTCCCCTATGATGTAGCCTCTCATTAAAATCACATTTCTTTGGGGGAAATTATACATTTTGCACCACGACTGGGTAGAAGCAGCCACATGAAAACCGTGGAGGAGCTCCAGGANAGCTCCAGGTAAGTGAACGCGCCCCAACTCCCCTGGCACGGTGCCATCCCCGCTGTAACCAACCTCCCTCCCGCTCGCCCCCAGCAAATGCTGGAGCCCCTTCAAACTGTATCAGCGAAGGACCCCAAGCCCCTGGGTGTGCCTCTGAAGCTCTTTCTAAAGGGAGTTTGGGCAGGGGTGCCCTGTGGCACTGGGGTCTTGCAGATGCCCTGTGGGCAGGGAAGAAAAATGCATACCTCCCTCAGGTAAGCACGTCACACGTGATGTGGATGTACCCGGCTCATTTCTCTAAAGGTGGCGAAACCCGCCGACGAAGAAAAGGGGCTTGTTGGAAGCCTGGCACCAAGCCTGTGGCCAGGGCAGGAGCATTAGTTCTGTGGCTCGGGCTTCCCTGCTCAGCACCTTCTCTTTGCCTGATTTCCTACCTGAACTCACGGTGAG
>NW_023182683.1:0-1084 GCF_002007445.2 Ailuropoda melanoleuca | reverse complement strand
CTCACTCACTCACTCTCCTTCTCAAATAAATAAAATCTTTAGAAAGACAAAAAAGGGAAAAAAAGGATCCCTTGGTCCACTAACACTTAAAATAAGTATTAATCAAGATGGCGGGATAGGAGTTATCAGCACAGTTGTTCAGCAATCATGAACAAAAAGAGTAACGTTGGAGGCTTCACGCTACCTGATTTAAAATGCACTACAAAGCTATTGTCATCAGAACAGTATGGCACTGGCACAAAAACAGACACACAGACCAACGGAGCAGAGTACAGAGCTCAGAAATAACTCTGTGCGTATGGTAAATTGACCTTGGACAAAGGCGCAAGAACACACAGTGGGGAAAGGATACTCTCCTTCAACAAAAAGTGTTGGCAAATTGGTTTTGCACGCACAGAAGAATGAAATTGGCCCCTTAACTCACTCCCTATGTAAAAATCAAATCAAAATGGATTAAAAACTTAAATTTAAGACCTTAAACCATAAAATTATTAGAAGACAATAGAGAGGAAAAGCTCCTTGAGATTGGTCTGTATAATGCTTTTTTTTTGGAAACGACTCCAAAAGCACAGGCGATGAAAGCAAAAATAGATACATGGTACNACACATGGTATTCATTCCAACTGAAAGCCTTCTGCACAGCACAGGAAAACAAGTGCAGAGACAGCCTACAGACCAGGAGTGCATCTTTGTAAACCATACACCTGATAAGAGCTTAATATGGAAAATATAAGGAACTTGTACGACCCAATAGCAAGAAACAAACAGCTCAATTAAAAATAAGCAAAAGGTTCAAACAGACGTTTCTCCAAAGAAGACGTACAAATGGCCAACAGACCCATGAAAAGATGCTCAGTATTACTCATCAGGGAAATGCAGATCAAAACCACAATAATACCTCACCTCGCATACGTTAGAATGGTTATCGTCAAAAAACTAAAGACCACACGCGTCTTTAGGATGTGGAGAGAGGGGAACCCTCGTGCACAGCTGGTGGGAAGGCAAATGGGTGAAGCCCTGTGGAAAAGACACTGAGCACGGCGGTTCCTCGAGAAAGTAACACTAGGACCCAGCACCTCTGGGA
>NW_023182682.1:324-2014 GCF_002007445.2 Ailuropoda melanoleuca | reverse complement strand
AGGAAGCACACTAGGAAGTTAAAACAAAAACTAGAATTTAAGACTAAAAATAAAGCAAAGGAGTTGTCTTGGGATTTAGAAGCATATTTTTCAGTTTCCTCATAGCTGCCTTCACTTCTTGATTCCTTCAGTTATAGATTATTGANTCAGTTATAGATTATTGGGTTCAGAATGGGAGTAAAGATGGTATAAAACACAGACAGGAGCTTATCTATAAGGAAACTGTTTAGTGGCCACATACAGATGAAGATGCATGGCCCAAAGAACATGAAGACAACAATGAAATGAGCTGTGCAGGTCGAAGCCTTAGATGATCCTTTTGAAGAATGATGCTGGATAGTGACCAGGATAATAACATAAGAATTGAATAAAAGAGTAAAGCAGGATAAGGCCATTATGCCACTAGTTGAGATCATAAAGAGGCCCAGAATGTAAGTGTCCACACAGGCCAGCTGGAACACCATAGGAAGGTCACAGAAAGAGCTGTCTACTTCATTGGGACCACAGAATGGTAATGTGAGAGCAAAGATGACCTGGCTCATCGAATGCATGACTCCTACAGCCCAGGAAGCCACCACGAGGGCAACACACACCCCGGGGCTTATGATTGAAGCATAGCGGAGAGGCTTGCATATCGCAACATACCTATCAAGGGACGTGGCCATAAGTAAAATAATTTCAGTGCCAGTAAAAAGGTGTAGAAAAAATATCTGGGTGATACAGCCATCAAAGGAGATGGTTTTGTGTCCAGTGAGGTAGTCTGTAATCATCTTAGGGGTGGCAAAGGAAGCAAGTGACCTATCAATGATGGAAAGTTTGGTGAGCAGGAAATACATAGGCCAGTGCAGGTGAGAGTTGGCTAGACCGTGATGACANAGGTGAGGGTCGGCTAGACAGTGATGACTGTGAGGCTGTTACCAAGCATTGTTGCTACATAAAACAGTGAGAACACCATGAAAAAAAAACAGCTGTAGTTCCCAGGAACTAGAGAGTCCCAGCAAAACAAATTAAGAAACAGACTTATTGGCCACATCCATTGTCCTGAAAACCTACCTATATCAAGGGGAAAAAAAGAGAAAGTATGATTCTATTTAAGCAAAAGATACAAGAATCCACTTTCACAGACTTTGGTTCCTCTATGAAAACTTATCTGTACTATTCTTTCTATTTTCATTGGTATGTTGGTTTGAAAGGNTATTCTTTCCATCTTCATTGGTATGTTGGTTTGAAAGATAATTATAGGATATTAGAGATCATAGCAAAATGCCACTGAAGTCATAGGTGTCGAAAATAACACTTCCTTTTTTGATATTAAATAGCAATCAAATTGAGATTATTGTATCATCCATGGGGCGCCTGGGTGGCACAGCGGTTGAGCATCTGTCTTCGGCTCAGGGCGTGATCCCGGCGTTATGGGATCGAGCCCCACATCAGGCTCCTCCGCTATGAGACTGCTTCTCCTTCTCCCACTCCCCCTGCTTGTGTTCCCTCTCTCGCTGGCTGTCTCTATCTCTGTTGAATAAATAAATAAAATCATTAAAAAAAGAGAGATTATTGTATCATCCAGAAGGCATATACTTATCTACATATTTGTCTATTTTTTTTAAAGATTTTATTTATTTATTCGGCAGAGATAGAGACAGCCAGCGAGAGAGGGAACACAAGCAGGGGGAGTGGGAGAGGAAGAAGC
>NW_023182682.1:0-266 GCF_002007445.2 Ailuropoda melanoleuca | reverse complement strand
CGCCGGGATCACGCCCTGAGCCAAAGGCAGACACTTAACCACTGTGCCACCCAGGTGCCCCCATATTTGTCTATTTATTTATCCATATAATCTCAAAGATAATAGCTAAAATTAAGAAAGGACTGGCTCTGGGATGACAGTGTGTTAAACACACACACACACACACACACGCACACTTTAGTCATTTAGAATTCTGCCTTAGGAATATCCTTACTGAAAGAACATGTAAAAATTATATCACATATAAGTGACATTATAGAAAGATT
>NW_023182681.1:0-4358 GCF_002007445.2 Ailuropoda melanoleuca | reverse complement strand
AATAAATAAATAAAATCTTTAAAAAAAAAGAAATAAGAAATTTTGTTGGAAAGATAATCACTCCTGCTTAAACTCAGTTTTTCACATTTGTCCTCTGCATTTCTTTTTAAGCTTCAGTTTGTTTCAGATTGAAAAGACCAAAGGAGTGTGGCAGCAATATTCAATGCCAAGAGAACCATAGCCAGAGCACCAGAGGAACGGAGACAGATGTAACGGATAGTGGCCTTGAGGAAGCAGAATCACACAGAAGGACTCCGTGTGAGGACAATCTGCAGAGCCCAGAGTCAGAGACCGCACTGGATTCAAGCTGTGAGACACGAGAAAACAGCAACAACCTCTGGAAAACAAAAACAAAAACAAAAAAACCCTTTATAGCACTTCTGTGATAGCTTTGGTTTGTTTTGCATTAAACCTTGAATGTTATATCTTTTAAAGGAATTGATTATAATCTGGTCTCTTAACATTTATTCCTAACTAAAATTCCTAAAGATATATTCTTTCTATGCAGATTATAAAGCTTAATGTCCTGACTTGGGTTATTTCTAGTTAGCTTCAGAAACATCCTGGAAAGCATTAAGTAATAGAAGGATTTAGTAACTCATTAAGTATATATTTCCCAATAGGTCTCTTAACATTTATTCCTAACTAAAATTCCTAAAGATATATTCTTTCTATGCAGATTATAAAGCTTAATGTCCTGACTTGGGTTATTTCTAGTTAGCTTCAGAAACATCCTGGAAAGCATTAAGTAATAGAAGGATTTAGTAACTCATTAAGTATATATTTCCCAATAGTTTCATCTAAGGCCCAAAGAAAGATAAAGTATATTCAGGATGATGTTTAGTAATTAAATTCTTATAATATACACTTTTCTCTCCTCTATTCCTTTCATTGTAATAGTTATATTTCTTATGGTGGCTAATGTCATGAATAGAATTATGTTTTATTTCCTCAAATTGTAGCTCTTTGTTTATTAATTTAATTTGACTTTTAAAGAAATTATTCTCTATCTCTTGAACCGTAAAATTTTCTGCATACTAGCAATAAAAAACAATCCAGAATTATGTGCAATAATGTACCGGCATTTTTTTTTTATGCACAAATGTTAAATATTAAACACAACTTATTTTTAAGAACCTCAAATCAAAAGTACTATTGAATTCTGATGATAAAAGAAAAAATTGGCTTTAATCCTATATTTCTATTATATAAGAGAAAAAGAAGGAGAATATAGGTATGATGTGGAGAGGAAAGACAAGTTAATGAATGCATGTAGAAAACTAAATAAACAAGCAAATAAATAGAACATTTCATAACCAGAAATTAAGATTAATATAAGAAAATACATATAAAGTTAAACAAGGAAAAAAATTTTAAAAAAGGAAAGAAATGTTACAATTATTGATGGCCTCTATCGTTATCAATACTCAGCAATTTCTCAACTGAAGTTGTGCTATTTGACTCTGGAGATCATTCTCTCTGTTGTTAAAATTGTAAATTTGCTTGGTTAACATAAAATCATTCACTTACATATCAAAATGCTTTTTTCTCTCATTTTCACTTCCTATTCTTTCACCAGTCCTATCAAGTTAGTTTTCCTTAATTACTCTGCTTCTCTGCTCACCCTGCATAATTTTTGGATAACATTATCCCCATCTTCCATTACAATCAATCTGGGAACAATTCCAGTATTTATGTCTGCAGTTCTGACATCAAAAAAGTGGTTCTTACTAGACTTTATCATCTGCAGGTCACAAACATGCCCAGTTGAACTCCCATACACATTCTTACAGCTACTGATTGTAGTTTAGGTACCCACCTTTCTTTCTGTGGAATCCCTCCTTATGACTCTCTTAACTCTAATATTTTTCCAATTAAAAAAAATATTTTTAATCCACTGTTCTGAATCCAATCCTTCAACCATTTTCAACCTTTCTACATGTCTCCATTATTTCTAGAATAAATTCAGACTGTCTTAACATAGCATAGAAAGGCTCCCTAGAAAAAACTTGAATTTTTTTCCAGCCTCACTTCCTATCATTGCTCTTACTAATTTTCTTTTTTAACCCCTTAACCTAATCAAATGAGTTACAGTTCTCTGAAAAAGAAAACAAACAAACAAACAAAACCAAAACTAATGTTCTTTCACATAATGAAGACATTTACCTCTTTAGAAGATCCACATGGCAGTTTATGTAACCACTGATGTTCAACGGTTTGTCATTTTAAGAACTGTATATTAATTAAATCCTGCACTTTGAACCTACTTAATGATTCAAATGCTAACAAAAGAGCACATTTAGAAAGTAAGCAAGTGTATCAGGGGAATTAAATAAATTTGTATGTCTCTGTAAGCACGAATTAGTGGAATTATTTATTTTCTTTTATTGGAGACTGCAGAGAACACAAATCATGACCTCTCTTTTAATGCAGATTCTGATTCAGGTCATTAATATTTTAGAACATATGATAAAAGAGAACACTTTGTATTTCATTATAAAGAATCTCTACTTAGCTACTTGCAAAATTTTAATTTTAAGATATTATATACTATTTCATAAACATTTACATATAAAATATGTAGAATGGCAATTTGACCCTAAAGAGATCAATGTTTATCCATTGCTTTCCTAACTAACATCCATCAAAAAATAAAATAGCGATTCTTTAGAAAAACATTCTTCAGTTTATAACTTGACCAACTGTAATCCCAAGAATTTATCAATGAAATTAAATAAAAGTGCAAAGAAATTTTCATGAAAGCACATTTTTCATCCCTAAAATGTATTTTAAATAATATAAGGCATTTCTCTTTCATATGTAAATGAAAATACCAGGAAATGTCTAAAGAAAGAATTGCAGAGTACAAGTAAGTAAAAAGTATAGTCTAATCTCAAACAGTGAATATCCTGATAAAAAATGTTTCTTTCTTTATAATCTGTTTTATACGGTTTTTATTTCCTTCTAATTTGAATATCCTATAATTTTTTCTATCTTCTTAAACAATATTTCACATTTAACTTGTCATTTAACTGAGCTTAAGGGCCTTGATTCTTTTCTCTTGTATTAATATCCAAGAGGAAACAAATTTGTTTATTAATGTTCCCTGGAGAAGGCAAAAAGAAATTGGGATTTACTTATAATATTCATGGCAACTCTTTATTTTTCCTTTTTCATTTTTTTTTTCCAATCCAATTCCCAAGACCACCAACACTAGCAAAATAAATTTTGTTACATGTACCAAGACTTTCAGAAATTACCTACTAGAATATTGTGAATGCTTGATACTTTAATGGTTTAAAGTACATTAGAGGTCTCTGAGGAAAGCTCCAGTTTCTAATGTTAATCCAAAATTGCACTAAATCACAGCATGGAATAGTTTCCTATGTGAGCAATCATCTTGCATTTAAAGAAATCTCTGACCCTTAGAATTTAGCTGACCAGAACATGAAGATTGCATTTACACTCAAGCTAATAAAAAGTTTTGAATAAAGCATTATGCATGTCTGTCTGTATAGCTGACAAAAATTTCTGGAAATAATGTGAATTTATTAATAATTAAAAATGCAAAAAGATTTTAATGTTAAGCATTATCTTAAAAAATAGAAACATATTAGCATTACATATGTAATAATATATAAGAAGGGCCCTAATTTTTCATTATACCAGGCCTTTGGAAGATAGAGAAAAGGTGAAAGTCATCATAAAGGCTTATGTATATTGAGATGTATATTCGACAATGGTAATTTTCAGCAGTGATTATATGTTTTATTTTTTAAATTAGCTTTTTTTAAAAAACCAAATTGTAGATGGGAAGAAAGTGGGCAGCATAAAATATGTTTAAGAATAAAATAAAGTTTATAATATTTATTTGAAATAATTGGTACACTTTAGAATTTAATCTCAATTTCTTCTTTTTCCAATTCTTTTTTTATGTTCTTGAGATAATAGGACTATAAAAAATTGAAGATTTATTGAGTGTTAAATTCATTTTTATATATTAATTATAAACACAAATAATGTTATTACTAAGGTTTTTGAAAAATAATTTTATGAAACAGTTTTATAAAAATAGAGATTTTGGATTATAGATGAAATAGGGCTTTTCCAGAATTACAATATTAAGAATAATGAAAAATTTGTTTAAGTTAAAACTTCTTTCTTTCTTTAAGCTGATTCTTATGTCATATGTTGTGACCATATTGGTAGATAAGCATCTCTTTCCTTCTTGACACAACAAGAAGTTCACGCCCCAGAATAGAAATCAGCCACTTCTCCAAGTAGACTTGGTTTCTTTTATGTAAAAAATAATACTTAGAAGCTAAGTTCTGGCCATTGTGTGTACTTGCTCATTGCTC
>NW_023182680.1:0-596 GCF_002007445.2 Ailuropoda melanoleuca | reverse complement strand
AAATTTGATAGTTTTGAGCAACATGGTGATGATCAACTGGACAATTTAATGTTCTCATGACGCAGACTTTAGAGTGAATGTTATAGAAAACTGTATCCTCAAGTTNAATTAAATTGTCAAGGCTAGGTACATTTTACTTCTCTAGTTATATATCTCAGAAAATAATTGCAATTTTGACTTTCATAAGAGTTTTGATTACTCCATATCTATCTGAAAGCATGTAATTCTTGAGCATTTCACAGACCATTAGAGATAAGGGGGAAATGCAAGGCAGCAGTTTGAGGACAATGTGCATGGCTCGATAGAGCTGGCAGCATGTTGTACTTGTACTTTGTAGTGTTAAAGGCATTGCAGAGATCACTGAATCTAACTCCTGTCTTTTAAAGCTTCTCATAATCTTTATAGCAGAACGGCAGAAACAAACTAGAATGATCAAGAAGAAAGAAAGTCATTTAAAATCCTTTTTCTTCTTTATTAGTCAAAATATTAGGGCATATAAAACCAAAAATATATTTTGAGCATTTCTAAGTATTATTTCTATGGATAATTAATGATGATAGAAAGTATTGAATGATCATTATTTGCCAGGCATCATT
>NW_023182679.1:0-1207 GCF_002007445.2 Ailuropoda melanoleuca | reverse complement strand
GGCCTGGGTAAGTGCATTTTCATTAGAAAATTCATTCTTAATGCATGGGTATTGTGTAATTTTTGTGATAATTTTTTTATTTTTTTATAAGATTTTATTTATTTGAGAGGGAGCGAGCACAAGTGGGGGAGGGGCAGAGGGAGAGAGAGAAGCAGACTCCACGCTGAGCAGGGAGCCACCTCAGGGACTTGATCCCAGGACCCAGAGATCATGACCTGAGCCAAAGGCAGATGCTTCCAGCTGAGCCACCCAGGTGCCCCATGTGATAAGCTTTTAAAAGGAAAACCAAAACTCAATAATAAGAGGAAAAATACATTGTTTGATGATGATTAAGCAAAACAACATTCAGGAAGAAAGCACTTTCCTATACCATATTAAAAAAATGAGATTACTGTCACCACCAAATGTTGCCACCCATTCCACACTGTAAATATTTAAATCTCAGTAGAAAACATTATCTTAACAAAAATAACTAAGATAACAAGGGTCAATATTTTTTAAAAAGCACTTATGTTTGTCTTTAAAAAAAAAAAAGAATGTGTTTCCTAGGGGCACCTGGGTGGCTCAGTTGGTTAAGCGTCTGCCTTCCGCTCAGGTCACGATCCTGGGGTCCTGGGATTGAGCCCCACGTTGGTCTCCCCGCTCAGTGGAGAGCCTGCTTCTGCCTTTCCCTCTACCCCTCCCCTACTTGTGCTCTCTCTCATTCACTCTCGCTCTATCTCAAATAAATAAATAAAATCTTTTTGCAGCAACATGGACAGGACTGGAGGAGATTATGCTAAGTGAAATAAGAAGCAGAGAAAGACAATTATCATATGTTTCACTCATTTGTGGAATACAAGGAATAGCAGGGAGATTGGTAGGAGAAGGAAGGGAAGAATGAAGGGGGGTAAACAGAAGGGAGAATGAAGCATGAGAGACTGTGGACTCTGGGAAACTGAGGGTTTCAGAGGGGAGAAGGATGGGGGATTGGGCTGGGCCAGTGATCGGTATTAAGGAGGGCACGTATTGCATGGAGCACTGGGTGTTATACGCAAACAATGAATCATGGAACACTACATCAAAAACTAATGATGTACTGTATGGTGACTAACATAACATAACAAAAAATGTTAAAAAAAATAAATTAAACTAAATTAAAAAAAAAAGAATGTGTTTCCTATATTACTATAGTGAGGCAAAAAGATATGCCCATATCCTAATCCCC
>NW_023182678.1:0-1429 GCF_002007445.2 Ailuropoda melanoleuca | reverse complement strand
TTAGTGAGAGCCAGACTGCGTGGGGCCCGTGGATGAGTAATCACAGCTCTGGCGACAGCCGCCGACTCACCGTGGCCAGTTTGGAGGTGAGCACAAGCCACATTCCGAGAATGAGGGGAGCCCGGCCATGGGCACACGGTGGGAGTCGTGAAGGTCAAGGTCAGAAGGTCTTCTCCTGGCCTTTATCCCTTTTGGAAACTGAGGCCAGGCTGGTGGGGCTGGGGCTGGGCTCCAGGGTGAGGAGGCAGGTAGCAGAGGGAGGGCAGCCCGGCTGGGGGTATTGGGCCTCAGGCCTCAGCATATGGGGGGCTGGCCTCAGCTGCCACCGCAGCCATGGGGGGAGCCCTGCCCAATGCATGTGCCCTTGCAGCTTCCAGCTGGGCCTGTGACCACCCCCCTCCACCCCCGATGTGTGGACTTCTTCCTGTAAAATGCTACTTTTGAGAGTCCCCGAGGCCGTTGAGCTGGACGGCCTGGCCTCGGGTCTCACCCCTGCAGGTCTGCGCTCAGAGCTGGGCCCCCATCACAGCCTGCTCAGAAGCCTTCCCCTTGCCCCTGGCTGGGAGTTGTCCAGACTCTTCAGGGCTTCATGTAGCAGAGCGCCTGGCACAAAGCAAGCACCCCGTAAATATTTTCCTGCTGAGTCCTGGGGGCTCGCCACACCCCTGCCCTGCCCTGTGTGCTGTTCACATATTAACTTATTTTGTCCTCTGAGTGTCCTTGATTGCTCTCTGTCCCTCCCACACTCATCTCATCCATCAGTGAATCCTGCTGGCTCACCTTCCAGAATCCACCTGGAATCCCACACCCCCACCCCTGCACAGCCCCCACCTGTGCCACACCACCACCAGCTCTCCTTTGCATTGCGGCCTTATAAATGGTCTCCCTGTGCTGCTCTCAGCTGCAGGGGGCCTGATAAAACCCAAGTCAGCCCTCATTCCTCTCTGCTCAGCACGCTGCCACTGCCGTGACTCCCGCCTTACCCAGGGCAAGAGGACACAGGCCCTACGTAGTCTGTCCCTGTCAGCCCTTTGACCTCCTGTCTTCCTGCTCTTCCTTTTGTTCTATTTCCCACTAGAATGTGAGCTACAAAGAGGACAAGAATCTTTGTTTTGTTCCCTGACGGGTCCCAAGCCCAGGACAATTCCTGGCAATAGTAGGTGCTCAGTAATTATTTACTGAAGGAAGAATAATGACCTGAGGTGGGCACAGTTATTATCATTTTGCAGATGAGTAAATTGAGGCACAGGGAGATGTTCTAACTCAGGGTCACACAGGTGCTATATGGCAGACTTGGGGTTCAGACCCAGGCACACTGGTTTTAGAATCTTTGTTTTTAATTCCTAAGCTATATTGCCTGTCTAATTAAGAACTGTTGAATTAATGAATCAGATAGCCTTTCTAGATTCTTCTTGCACCCTCTGCACTA
>NW_023182677.1:0-1231 GCF_002007445.2 Ailuropoda melanoleuca | reverse complement strand
TAGACCTCCTTCCTGAAAAGTAAGAAAATGATCCCCTGATGGGAGAACAATAACCTTGTAGAGCCTTCAGGGAGATCTTGGAGCTCCGTGCTGTCCTCAGGGGGCTGTAGCCACCTTTCTAGGTCCTCATCGAGAGTAGAGTGAGCTCTGTCCAAGGGCAAGCAAAGAGAATTGAGACAATCCTTGTCCCATGTCAAAGAGACACAGTGTTTTAGAGTGGGAAAGGCCCTTCAAACCTGTGCTTTCACTGTACACATGAGAAAATGAGAGCTCGGTGAGATTGTAACCAGAGTAGCAGAGGTCACTTAGATCCGATTTATTTATTTTTTTTAAAGATTTTATTTATTTATTTGACAGAGATAGAGATAGCCAGCGAGAGAGGGAACACAAGCAGGGGGAGTGGGAGAGGAAGAAGCAGGCTCATAGCATAGGAGCCTGATNTGTAGCCATCTTTCTAGGTCCTCATCGAGAGTAGAGTGAGCTCTGTCCAAGGGCAAGCAAAGAGAATTGAGACAATCCTTGTCCCATGTCAAAGAGACACAGTGTTTTAGAGTGGGAAAGGCCCTTCAAACCTGTGCTTTCACTGTACACATGAGAAAATGAGAGCTCGGTGAGATTGTAACCAGAGTAGCAGAGGTCACTTAGATCCGATTTATTCATTTTTTTTAAAGATTTTATTTATTTATTTGACAGAGATAGAGATAGCCAGCGAGAGAGGGAACACAAGCAGGGGGAGTGGGAGAGGAAGAAGCAGGCTCATAGCATAGGAGCCTGATGTAGGGCTCGATCCCATAATGCCGGGATCACGCCCTGAGCCGAAGGCAGACGCTTAACCACTGTGCCACCCAGGCACCCCTAGATCCAANATACTAGCTAACTTTTGATCACAAGCAAAGCACTTTATACAACCAAATTTAACTTGGCCTTTTTGAGCTAATCTTCCTTTGCTTAAATGATGGTGTACATTTTTACTGAAGCTGTTTTGGGGAGATGGAAGGGCTGGAGTTATATCATACGTTATAGAAAAAAAAGATNTGAAGGACTGCCTCTGAGGCTAAAGGATGCAGAGAGTGCTTTCGGAAGGCCTGAAAAGTCCCACCGTGGGCATCCATCTGTGTCCAGCACAGCCAGCCCTTTTGGGAAACAGTAATACTAGCTAACTTTTTTTTTTTAAAGATTTTATTTATTTATTCAACAGAGACAGAGACAGCCAGCGAGAGAGGGAACACAA
>NW_023182676.1:0-915 GCF_002007445.2 Ailuropoda melanoleuca | reverse complement strand
GTCCACATCACTCGGCATCAGGGAAATACAAACCAAAACCACAATGAGATACCACCTCACACCAGTCAGAACGGCTGAAATTAACAAGTCAGGAAACGAAAGATGTTGGTGAGGATGCAGAGAGAGGGGAACCCTCCTACACTGTTGGTGGGAACACAAGCTGGTGTAGTCACTCTGGAAAACGGTACGGAGATTTCTCAAAAAGTTGAAAATAGACCTACCCTATAACCCAGCAATTGCACTACTGGGTATTTACCCCCAAGATACAAATGCAGTGATCCAAAGGGGCACCTGCACCCCAAATTTTATAGCAGCAATGTCCACAATAGCCAACCTATGGAAAGACCCTAGATGTCCATCGACAGCACACACACACACGTATACATATATACACGTGTGTGTATATATACACATACACAATAGAACATATATATACAAAATAGACTACTACTCAGCCATCAAAAAAAAAATGAAATCTTGCCACCTGCAACAACATGAATGGAACTAGAGGGTATTATGCTAAGCAAAATAAGTCAATCAGAGAAAGACAATTATCAAATTATCTCACTGATATGTGGAATTTGAGAAGGCAAGGGATCCTAGGAGAAGAGAGGAAAAAATGAAACAAGATGAAACCAGAGAGGGAGACAAACCATAAGAGACTCTTAATCTCAGGAAACAAACTGAGGGTTGCTGAAGGGGAGGGGGTTTGGGGGATAGGTTTGCTGGGTGATGGACACTGGGGAGGGTATGTGTTGTGGGGAGCACTGTGTATTGTGTAAGACTGATGAATCATGGACCTGTACCCCTGAAACAAATCATACATTATATGTTAATCATTAAAAAAAAAAAAAGAAGCGGGGAATGAATGCTTGACGGGTAAAAACAGCAAGTCTCTCTATGGTGACATAAATT
>NW_023182675.1:0-2709 GCF_002007445.2 Ailuropoda melanoleuca | reverse complement strand
AAAAACCAAAACAAAACCTCTAATAACAGCCTGTTTTGTCTAACCAAAAGACTAGAGAAGGGGCAGCCTAGCAAGACAGAAAACTTTAAAGCAACAATTACCCTGTTCTTGCCACAGGAAAATAAAAAAATATATATATATATAGTCCATCCTTACTCATGACAACACACAGGCCAAGTGGGATCCTCAGAGATTGGGAGGCTATTAACAGAGAACCCTAATCCCCATGCTAGGTGATGCCAGAGAAGGTCTATTTAGAAGCCAAGACATTTACCTCCACTGAGTGGTTATGAAGCCCCCTNCTATTAGTGGTGTAAGAAAAAAACAAAAACCAAAACAAAACCTCTAATAACAGCCTGTTTTGTCTAACCAAAAGACTAGAGAAGGGGCAGCCTAGCAAGACAGAAAACTTTAAAGCAACAATTACCCTGTTCTTGCCACAGGAAAATAAAAAAATATATATATATATAGTCCATCCTTACTCATGACAACACACAGGCCAAGTGGGATCCTCAGAGATTGGGAGGCTATTAACAGAGAACCCTAATCCCCACACTAGGCGATGCCAGAGAAGGTCTATTTAGACCTTTACCTCCACTGAGTGGTTATGAAGCCCCCTTTTCTACCCACAGCATCAGTGGAAATCATGCTAAAAGCCTCCATCCCACTAACATAATGAGGCATGTCTCCTCTGCTCTGGGTGGTGGCAGAAGAGTCCTAGGGAAGAGTTGAGAATTGAAAATGAGGGTTCAGACAAAAACTTGTACCCAAGTGTTTAGAGCAGCACTATTCACAATAACAAAAAAGGAAACAACCCAAATGCCCATCAATTAATGAATGGAGAAACAGAATGCAACATAGTCATACAATGGAATACTATTTAGCCATAAAGAGGAATCAAGTACTGATACACGCCATGACATTGATACACCTAAAAACATCACGCTAATCAAAAGAAGCCAGACAAAATATTCACATAGAGTTTGATTCCATTTACATTACATTTCTGAAAGTCAGAAAGCAAATTAATGGTTGGCAGCAGCTATAGGGAGGGGTGGATGATGACAGACTCCCTAATGGGCGTGGGNGGATGATGACAGACTCCCTAATGGGCATGGAATTTCCCTTTGAGGTGATAAAAATATTCTAGAATTGTGTAAATGTGATAATGACATAATATTGTGAATCTACTAAATGGCTTAAATGATAAATTTTATATTTTGTCTATTTTATCATAATAAAAAATAGAACACTTAGGGGTGCCTGGGTGGCACAGCGGTTAAGCGTCTGCCTTCGGCTCAGGATGTGATCCCGACATTATGGGATCGAGCCCCACATCAGGCTCCTCCGCTATGAACCTGCTTCTTCCTCTCCCACCCCCCCCCGCCGCTTGCGTTCCCTCTCTTGCTGGCTGTCTTGATCTCTGTCAAATAAATAAATAAAATCTTTAAAAAAAATAGAACACTTAAGCCCTAATATGTCAATAATTACATTAAATTTAAGTGATCTAAATACACCAATGAATAGACAGAAACTGAGAAAATGGATCAAAAAGCATGACCTATGTGCTATTTATAAGTAACTCAATTCAAATATAATGATATGAGTGGTCTGAAAGTAAATTATACATATTCAATATATATAATGGAAACATTAATCAAAAGAAAGCAGTAATAGCTATGTTAAATCAGATAAAGATACTTGAAGGCAAAGAAAATTATCAGAGACCAAGAGGAATAATATTTAATGATACCAGCACTATTTGCTGAAAAGGCTGTATTTTCTCATGGACTCACCTTGGCACCTTTGTAGAACAACTAATAAAAAAATGTAAGGATTTATTTTTTGGACTCTCAGTTCTGATCCATTGGTCTGTATGTCTGTCATTATCCTAGGACAACAGACAATTGTATAGCAGTCTTTCACCTTTTGCTAGCCATTTAAACTGTTTCTACTACTGGGGCGCCTGGATGGCTCAGCTGGTTAAGCATCTGACTCTTGATTTCAGCTGAGGTCATGATTTCAGGGTTGTGGATTGAGCCCCGTGTCTGGCTCTATGCTTAGCGAGAAGTCTACTTGGGATTCTCTCTCTCTCTCTCCTGCTGCTCTTCACCCCCCTCAAATATTTATTTATTATATTTATTTATATTATATTATATATTTATATATACTTAAGTATAATACATGTATATAAATATATATATTATTTATTTATGTAAAAATGAGTAAATAAAAATAAATTGTTTCTACTTTTTGGCTATGGCGAATAATGATGCTGTGAACATTCACATGCAAGTCTTAGTGTAGATAGTTTTCACCTTCCTGTGTATAGACTGGGAGTGAAATTGCTGAGTCCTATGGTTACTATATTTAGTATTCTAAGGTCCTATAAGACTACTTTCCAAAGTGGCTATACCATTTTATGTTCTCATCAACAATGTATGAGGGTTTTGATTTATATCTTTGCCAGCACTTGTTACTGTGTTTTTCATTATAGTCAGTCTAGTGGATGAAAAGATGTGTCTTGGGGCTTCTGGGTGGCTCAGTCAGTAAAGCGTCTGCCTTCGGCTCAGGTCATGATCCCAGGGTCCTGTTATCTAGCCCCACATCAGGCTCCCTGCTGAGGAACTTCTCTTTCTCCCTCTACCTCGCCCCCAGCTTGTGCTTTCACTATCGCTCACTCACTGTCTCTCAGATAAACAAAATAAA
>NW_023182674.1:0-4389 GCF_002007445.2 Ailuropoda melanoleuca | reverse complement strand
CTTCAGAGGGGAGGGGGATGGGGGAATGGGATAGACTGGTGATGGGTAGTAAGGAGGGCACGTATTGCACCGTGCACTGGGTGTTATATGCAACTAATGAAGCATCGAACTTTGCATTGGAATCCGGGGATGTACTGTATGGTGNTCGAACTTTGCATTGGAATCCGGGGATGTACTGTATGGTGACTAACATAATATAATAATAAAATAAAAAAAATAAAAAAAACAATTTGTTTATATGACTTGCATTTGAAATTTTAATATTTTAAGTATATTGGATTGAATATAAGATTATTAAAAAAAAGAAGAAAAGGCTTATAGCTTCTTTATCTGGACTCTTAATCTACTCTACAAGCCTCTATCTACATTAAGGTAAAGAACTTTTATCTAATTTTAGAATCATTGGATTTAATACTATATGAATCAAGTGAAAAAATGAACCTTATATTCTGTTTCAGATAATGATTTCTGTCTTTCTAGCCATACTCTGCACAAATGAATGTCCTCATAATTTCTAAGATGCCAATTTCGTCAGTAATCCCTCCAGTCTAGTTCTTTGAGAACCATATTCCCCTTAGCCGCCATCATTCTTTTAGAACTGCAAATCGGACAGTTAAACTTGTTTAAAACTTCTTTGAGGATGCCTGTTTACCTCCTGGGTGAAATAGATGTTTTCTTATTACAAGGATGCCCATCATCTACATGATATTTATTTCATGACACTTCATCACATGCCACCCTTTGTTTTATAGTTAACCCTCCGGTAAAACTACATTGAGATTAGATTTGTGCAAACACACTGCCATTCCCCTATTATCTCATAGACTCCATCCATACTCATCCTTCTAAAATCTTGACCAGGAAGCCTCCCCTGACTATGCCTGTCCTAGATGTCCCTCAACTGCCTCAAAACTTCAGTACATATACCTATTTACATGATTTATACTTTGTTTTATAGATAGCATTTACATTTTTGGGAGTCTGCCATCGGACTGTAGAAGGAGTCTCATTTTGTGTGCTTATACAAATTAAAGACTCTCACAGAGCCAGTGAACTGTATTTCCCAATTTACGTGAATTCAGAATATACTTTATTTAGGGGGTCCTGATGCTAAATCTGTATGTTGTTCTTCTTTCAAATTCCAAGTTCATATTTTTAATTGTCCTAAAGGAATATTTATCAGTAATTCTCTCACTACTCAATGAAATGTTTTTTCCAAAATATTCCTGTAACTCCCTTGCTTCCATCCAAGCTCTGCTCAAAATTCTCTTTAGCACAGAGGCCTTTAAATCACTACATAAAATACCATCCTTCACCTCCCTCTATCCTCTTCATCTAGATTTTCTTAAGAATTACCCCCTCTGTTTTTTGTTTCTCATCTCTCTCTTCTCACTCCAGTATAAGCTCCATGTAAAAGAATTCACCTTGGGGGCATATTATGTATCCCATTTTGTTAACTATGTTTTTGAAAGCATACTCTTTAAATATTAAAGCAGTAGAAAGTGAAAGACCTTCCTTAGTTTTCTTTTATACCAAATTATCACTTTCTATCACAATTGTGAAATGTGATGTTACGGAACTGCCCAATAACGAACACCCAATAATTGTGGAATGCATCCATCAGTGCACCAAAAGGATCTCAAACCTATGCAAGTCCAGAATTTAACTCATCTACATTTACTCTTTACTGTCAAATGAACCTCTCCTCTTAACCATCCCTCTTTCTCAATGGCAACATTATTCTTTAAGGCATCCAGATAAAAAAAAACCTGGAAAATGTTCGTGTTAGCTGTTTCTGATTAGACCACATCCTAAGTAGGATTACTTGCTGATGAAATATACCCTTAAACATACCTAGTCAAGTGGAAAACAAAGTATAAACTGATACTGTGCAAGAAGGCAACCCTGAAATTAAAAATCCTGGTAGAAAAAGAGATGGAATGTGGCATATAAAAGGAAATGTAAGATGAACATCTTAATTTTTACTTTTTTAAATTTGTGTCCATTTTCCCAAGCACAGCTATCAGGGATGAAACCAAGAGAGCAGCCAGTCTATCTTTCTGTCAGCTGCAGGCCAAATGGAGAATACACCATTGAGTGGGCATTATCTCCCAAAGCAGCAATGTCACCCTCTAGTGATATGCAGCTGAAAGATATTCTTCATGATCTCTTTATAATATAGGTCAATACAGAAGTATGAGGAGAGAGGAACTTCTGGGTGGCTCAGTTGGTTACGCATCTGCCTTCAACTCAGGTCATGATCCCAGAGGTCCTAGGATCAAGACCAGCATCAGGCTCATAGTGCTCAGTGGGGAGTCTGCTTCTTCCCAGCCCCCTCGCTCATGCTCTCTCAAATAAAATCTTAAAAAAAAAAGTGTGAGGATAGAAAGTGCCTATCCCCAAATACAGTGTTTCCCAGATATCCCAGGTTTTAATTTTCCTTTAATCCACTGCTCTGTATAGACAAACTTAAGGTCAACCTGTTTGTAAATTCTCTTCAGAGAAAGAGGCTATCAGGTTACTCAAGTAGTCACGATCTAGCTAAAATAGAAGATTAATTTTATAAGAACTATCACTGTTCCTTTATTTTTATTTCTGGAAGCAGTAAAAATGGCTATTCTGCTTTCGTTTTCCTCTAAGTCTGAAATAGAACAGGAAATTAATGGACCTTAAAGACATACTGCTACCTAGACCAAAAAGGAAAGTATCTTCTATTCTCTGCCAGATTATCTAACAACATTCATCAAAATATATATAACAAATTCTAACTAAAACAAAAAGGATGGCCCAGATTTAAACACAAACTCTTTCCCATTATATCCCCCACTGGATTTAATGTTTAAAAATCCAAAAAAAATAATTGCTCCTTTAATTTCATAATTCATGCAGAGCTAGCTAAATGGTTCCCAATTAGATGCCAGACAAAAATGGAAACTAACTTCAGCAGATGTAAATATATGCAAAGGGCATAGAATAGTGTCTGGCACATGATATTCCAGCATTACTAGACCATATTAAGTGCCATTATTAATAGAGTTCTAAAGGTCCCGAAGGAACATAATGCAGTGGTCGTATCAGTAAGAATGGGCTACGTTAGACTATAATGATAAATAACCCTGGGTTTATAGTCACAAAGCACTACATTATACTATTACATGTCCAACCCATGCAACTCTGCTCTATGTTGTTTTCATATCTTTTGCATCAGAGTGGATTGTTGTAAATACAATCTCTACAAGAACCAGCTTCTACTCCTGTTGATTTGCTCTACCGTACTTCTGTATTCTAATTCATTGATTTTGCTCTAATTTTGGTCAACTGCTTCCTCGTGAGTGGATTAGGCCTGTCCCTCTGTTGCTGTTCAGCTTTTTGAGGTGAGATTATAAAAACTGCATTTTAGATTTTTCTATTCTTTTGAGTGAGGCTTGGATGGCTATGTATTTCCCCCTTAGGACAGCCTTTGCAGAATCCCATAGGTTTTGGACCGTTGTGTTTTCATTCTCGCTGGTCTCCATAAATTGTTTAAATTGATTTTTGATTTCCTGGTTAATCGAGTCATTCTTGAGCAGGATGGTTCTTAGTCTCCAAGTGTTTGAGTTTCTTCCAGATTTTTGCTTGTGGTTGAGTTCCAATTTCAGAGCGTTGTGGTCTGAGAATATGCCATGGGATAATATCAATCTTTTGGTATCAGTTGAGACCTGTTTTGTGTCCCATAACATGGTCTATTCTTGAGAATGCTCCATGGGCATTAGAATAGAATGAGTATTCTTTGGTTCTGGGGTGTAGTGTTCTATATAGAGAATCCATAAAATTGACAGACCACTGGCAAGACTTATCCAAAAGCAAAGAGAAAGGAATTTTGCCAGGGTGTTCTGTCTATTTCTGATAGTGGGGTGTTGAGGTCCCCTACTATTACTGTGTTCTTATCTATATGTCTCTTTATTTTGGTTAAGAGTTGGCTTGTGTATCTTGCTGCTCCCCTGTTGGGGGCATATATATTAATAATTGTCATATCCACTTGTTGAATACTTCCTTTAAGAATAATATAGTGCCCTTCTGTATCTCTCTCTATGGCCTCTAGTTTAAAATCCAGTCTATCTGATATGAGAATTGCTACTCCAGCTTTCTTTTGAGGTCCATTTGCGTGGAAGATGGTACTCCATCCCCTTACTCTANTCTCCTAAAGCTATTTCAAAAAATAGAAACAGAAAGAAAGCTACCAAACTCATTCTATGAGGCTAATATTACCTTGATCCCCAAACCAGGCAAAGGCCCCCTCAAAAAGGAGAATTATAGACCAATTTCCCTAATGAATATGGACGCCAAAATCCTCAACAAATCCTTGCTAATAGAATCCAACAGTACATTAAAAGGATTATCCATCATGAC
>NW_023182673.1:0-2104 GCF_002007445.2 Ailuropoda melanoleuca | reverse complement strand
GGTTCTAAAGGTGGAGTGAAGAAAGCAGACTGTCCAGGAACTTTAGGACACAAAGAAGAAGATGATGGTGACTTTCCTGAGTTTACTCTTTACCCCATATATTCTATACAGGGGTTTGGTGAAATTGCCAACCTGGAGCTATTAGTGGTGCNACAAGGTTCTAAAGGTGGAGTGAAGAAAGCAGACTGTCCAGGAACTTTAGGACACAAAGAAGAAGATGATGGTGACTTTCCTGAGTTTACTCTTTACCCCATATATTCTATACAGGGGTTTGGTGAAATTGCCAACCTGGAGCTATTAGTGGTGCAAGAAAAAAACAAAAACCAAAACAAAACCTCTAATAACAGCCTGTTTTGTCTAACCAAAAGACTAGAGAAGGGGCAGCCTAGAAAGACAGAAAACTTTAAAGCAACAATTACCCTGTTCTTGCCACAGGAAAATTAAAAAAAATATATATAGTCCATCCTTACTCATGACAACACACAGGCCAAGTGGGATCCTCAGAGATTGGGAGGCTATTAACAGAGAACCCTAATCCCCATGCTAGGTGATGCCAGAGAAGGTCTATTTAGAAGCCAAGACATTTACCTCCACTGAGTGGTTATGAAGCCCCCTTTTCTACCCACAGCATCAGTGGAAATCATGCTAAAAGCCTCCATCCCACTAACATAATGAGGCATGTCTCCTCTGCTCTGGGTGGTGGCAGAACAGTCCTAGGGAAGAGTTGAGAATTGAAAATAAGGGTTCAGACAAAAACTTGTACCCAAGTGTTTAGAGCAGCACTATTCACAATAACAAAAAAGGAAACAACCCAAATGCCCATCAATTAATGAATGGAGAAACAGAATGCAACATAGTCATACAATGGAATACTATTTAGCCATAAAGAGGAATCAAGTACTGATACACGCCATGACATTTATACACCTAAAAACATCACGCTAATCAAAAGAAGCCAGACAAAACATTCACATAGAGTTTGATTCCATTTACATTACATTTCTGAAAGTCAGGAAGCAAATTAATGGTTAGCAGCAGCTATAGGGAGGGGTGGATGATGACAGACTCCCTAATGGGCATGGAATTTCCCTTTGAGGTGATAAAAATATTCTAGAATTGTGTAAATGTGATAATGACATAATATTGTGAATCTACTAAATGGCTTAAATGATAAATTTTATATTTTGTCTATTTTATCATAATAAAAAATAGAACACTTAGGGGTGCCTGGGTGGCACAGCGGTTAAGCGTCTGCCTTCGGCTCAGGATGTGATCCCGACATTATGGGATCGAGCCCCACATCAGGCTCCTCCGCTATGAACCTGCTTCTTCCTCTCCCATTCCCCCTGCTTGCGTTCCCTCTCTTGCTGGCTGTCTTGATCTCTGTCAAATAAATAAATAAAATCTTAAAAAAAAAATAGAACACTTAAGCCCTAATATGTCAATAATTACATTAAATTTAAGTGATCTAAATACACCAATGAATAGACAGAAACTGAGAAAATGGATCAAAAAGCATGACCTACATGCTATTTATAAGTAACTCAATTCAAATATAATGATATGAGTGGTCTGAAAGTAAATTATACATATTAAATATATATAATGGAAACATTAATCAAAAGAAAGCAGTAATAGCTATGTTAAATCAGATAAAGATACTTGAAGACAAAGAAAATTATCAGAGACCAAGAGGAATAATATTTAATGATACCAGCACTATTTGCTGAAAAGGCTGTATTTTCTCATGGACTCACCTTGGCACCTTTGTAGAACAACTAATAAAAATATAAGGATTTATTTTTTGGACTCTCAGTTCTGATCCATTGGTCTGTATGTCTGTCATTATCCTAGGACAACAGACAATTGTATAGCAGTCTTTCCATTCACCATTTGCTAGCCATTTAAACTGTTTCTACTACTGGGGTGCCTGGATGGCTCAGCTGGTTAAGCATCTGACTCTTGATTTCAGCTGAGGTCATGATTTCAGGGTTGTGGATTGAGCCCCATGTCTGGCTCTATGCTCAGCGAGGAGTCTACTTGGGATTCTCTCTCTCTCTCTCCTGCTGCTCTTCACCCCCCTCAAATATTTATTTATTATATT
>NW_023182672.1:268-583 GCF_002007445.2 Ailuropoda melanoleuca | reverse complement strand
AATAGAAAAATCTAAAATGCAGTTTTTATATTCTCACCTCAAGAAACTGGAACAGCAACAGAGGGACAGGCATAATCCACTCACGAGGAAGCAGCTGACCAAAATTAGAGCAGAAATCAATGAATTAGAAACTAGAAGTACAATAAAGCAGATCAACAGGACTAGAAGCTGGTTCTTTGAGAGAATCAATAAAATTGACAGACCACTGGCAAGACTTATCCAAAAGAAAAGAGAAAGGACCCAAATTATTTAAATTATGAATGAAAATGGAGAGGTCACGACCAACACCATTGAAATTGGAAGGATTATTAGAAA
>NW_023182672.1:0-251 GCF_002007445.2 Ailuropoda melanoleuca | reverse complement strand
AATTTTTATCAACAGCTATATGCCAATAAACTAAGCAATCTGGAAGAGATGGAGGCCTTCCTGGAAACCTATAAACTACCAAGACTGAAACAGGAAGAAATTGATTTCTTAAACAGGACAATTAATTATGAAGAGATTGAGTCAGTGATAAACAAACTTCCAAATAACAAAACTCCAGGGCCGGATGGTTTTCCTAGGGAATTCTACCAAACATTTAAAGAAGAAATAATACCTATTCTCCTAAAGCTATT
>NW_023182671.1:0-1688 GCF_002007445.2 Ailuropoda melanoleuca | reverse complement strand
AGATTGCTCTGGGTAGCATGGATATTTTAACTATGTTAATTCTTCCAATCCATGAGCATGGAATATTTTTCTATATTTTTGTGCCTTCTTCAATGTCTTTCAAGAGCNCTTTCAAAAGTGATCTATAGTTTCTAGCATATAGGTCCTTTACGTCTCTGGTTAAGTTAATTCCAAGGTAACGCATGGTTTTTGGTGTTATTGTAAATGGGATGGATTCCCTAATTTCTCTTTCTTCAGTCTCGTTATTCGTGTATAGAAATGCAACTGATTTCTGGGCATTGATTTTGTATCCTGCCACCTTACTGAATTGTTCTATAACTTCTAATAGTTTGGGAGTGGATTCCTTTGGGTTTTCCATATAGAGTATCATGTCATCTGCAAAGAGGAGACATTTTGACTTCTTCTTTGCCGATTTGGATACCTTTGATCCCTTTTTGTTGTCTGATTGCTGTTGCAGGACTTCTAGTACTATGTTGAATAATAGTGGCGAGAGTGGGCATCCTTGTCGTGTTCCTGATCTTAAGGGAAAGGCTTCCAGCTTTTCCCCATTGAGAATAATGCTTGCAGTAGGCTTTTCATAGATGGCTTTTATGAGATTGAGAAATGTACCCTCTATTCCTACACTCTGAAGGGTTTTAATCAGGAAAGGATGCTGTATTTTGTCAAATGCTTTTTCTGCATCAATTGAGAGGATCATATGGTTCCTGAGTCTTTTCTTGTTGACTGATGTATCACACTGATTGATTTGCGAATGTTGAACCAAGCTTGCATCACATGTATGAATCCCACTTGGTCATGATAGATAATACTTTTAATTTACTGTTCGATTCTATTAGCAAGGATCTTGTTGAGGATTTTGGCGTCGATATGCATTAGGGAAATCGGTCTGTAATTCTCCTTTTTGAGGGGATCATTGCCTGGTTTGGGGATCAAGGTAATATTGGCCTCATAGAAAGACTTTGGTAGCTTTCCTTCTGTGTCTATTTTTTGAAATAACTTTAGGAGAATAGATATTATTTCTTCTTTGAATGTTTGGTAGAATTCCCCAGGAAAACCGTCTGGGCCTGGAGTTTTATTATTTGGAAGGTTGTTTATCACTGACTCAATTTCTTCATAGTTAATTGGCCTATTTAAGAAATCTATTTCTTCCTGTTTCAGTCTTGGTAGTTTATAGGTTTCCAGGAAGGCCTCCATCTCTTCCAGATTGCCTAGTTTTTTGGCATATAGCTGTTGATAAAAATTTCTAATAATACTTCCAATTTCAAAGTTGTTGGTTGTGACCTCTACTTTTTTANAATTTTATTAATTTCGGTCCTTTCTCTTTTCTTTTAGATAAGTCTTCCCTGTGGTCTATCAATTTTATGGATTCTCTCAAAGAACCAGCTTCTAGTCCTGTTAATTTGCTCTACTATACTTCTGGTTTCTAATTCATTTTTTTCCGCTCTAATCTTGGTCAACTCCTTCCTTGTCAGTGGGTTAGGCCNCTGTCCCTCTGTTGCTGTTCCAGCTTCTTGAGGTGAGAATATAAAAACTGCATTTTAGATTTTTCTATTCTTTTGATGAGGCTTGGATGGCTATGCATTTCCCCCTTAGGACTGCCTTTGCAGTATCCCATAAGTTTTGGAGTGTTGTGTTCTCATTCTCGTTGGTCTCCATAAATTGTTTAAATTGATTTTTGATTTCCTGGT
>NW_023182670.1:0-6406 GCF_002007445.2 Ailuropoda melanoleuca | reverse complement strand
ATGAAGTTGGACACTTACCTCCCACTACATACAAAATTTATCTCAAAATGCATCAAAGACCTAAATGTAAGCTAAAACCATTCAACTCAGAAGAAAACAGTGGGGTAGATTTTCACGATATTGGATTTGGCAAAGGACTCTTAAATACGCATGAGCAGCAACAACAAAAAAAACAGATTGGAGTTCATCAAACGTAAAAGCTTCTGTGCTTCAAAGAATGCCATCAAGAAGATGAAAAGGCACCCCATCGCATGGGGAAAAAATAATCTCAAATCGCGCATCTGATAAGGAACTTGTTCTAGAATATATAAGAACTCTTACAATTCAATACCAAAAGACAATTAGCCCACTTTAAAAATGGACAAAGGATATCAACAGACATTTCTCTGAGGAAGATACACAGGTGGCTAATGAACACATGACAAGATGTCGTCAGGGGAATGCACGTCAGAAGCACAGGGAGATACGGGTGCACATCCACCAAGTGGGCTGGAATCAGAAAGTCGGATAATAGCAAGTACTGGTGAGAATGTAGGGAAGTCAGAGCCCTCATCCGTCACTGGTAGGAATGTAAAATGGTGCAGCCACTTTGGAAACCAGTTTGGTAGTTCCTCAGACAAGGAAACATAGAATTACCGTTTGCCCAGCAATTCCGCTCCTAAGTGGAAACCCAAGAGAGGAATGAGTGGTGGGAGAAGATCAAGGAAAGAATGGGGGAACACCTAGCTGCTCAGGGGGGTTTCCTTAGCTCAGTCTAAAGTAAACTTACACTAGGAAATGAAAAATGCTCATGTTTAAGGCACTTGCATTAAATACTGAGCATGCATTATCTCTTGTAATTGTGATAGCCCAGTGGAGAAGGAAATATTATTGTCACTGATCTAGTAACTTATTCAAAGTCGCACATTTAGTCAGGCCCAAAGCCAGTTTGAACATGTGTCTTTCTGGCTCTGGCAGTGGAGCAAAAAGGCCATACTATGTGTTTGAGACCTCAGAGTAGGTGAAGGAGTCCCAGGTCTACATCGGTACTATTTTGTGCAGGAGTCAAGTATGCTCTTCCTAACCCACATAAACGGACTTGTCAAGGAAATCACAGAATCATTGCACGTGGTCTGTAAGGACGTGTGGGCAATTGAGGGAGGAACCAAGAGACTGGGCAGAAGGGAAATGATCATAATGATCATCAGACAGGGTCAGATTTGACAAAATTCTTAACTTTAACTCTAGCTTTTATATTTTCGAATGAAACTGATTTATTCAAACATTAGTTGGTAATGTAATTTTCCTCATGCTGTAGATAATCCTAATAGAATTTGTCAAAACATTTAAATTATTGATACAAGATGATGTTCTAGGTGTCTGCTGGACAAACATTTGACACGAACGGTCCCACAGTTATTTCCATGATTCCTCAGGAAACTGGAATCTGCTTATCCCATTGGTCCAGTGACTGATGAGAAGAGTTAAAAGTCACTGAGATATTGACAGAAAGCTGGGTTTTCTTCTAAAATCATCACACCCAGTTCCTAAATATTATACATTTTTCTTCTAAACTGCGTATACTTTTAAACATAATCGTGTTTCAACTTTGATTGCCCAGTTAATGGGAAAAGCTCTAAGTCTGTGGGACAGATTCTTTATAATAGCATGTGGGATCTGTGTTGGCTGGCAGCTGATCCTATCACAGAAATGACTATTTTTCTCCCTTCCTGGTGAACCAGAATGTCTCCATGTACTTCCATATATAATGTCATATAAAGTACTTCAAAGGATGTTATTTTTCATGATAGAATCACTGACATTTCTAATAGTAATTTTTCCTTCACACTTGGAAGCTTTCGGGCAGACTGCCACATTAACCAAAGCTTGCAATGGAAAGTTCCTCGCCCACAGGTGAAGGAAAGACAATGGTAAGCTACAAATAGCAGCGTAGTCCTCGTTACATTGCAATGAGGTATTCCCATTTGTGGAAGAGGAACATGTTTGTGGGGACAATGGATAGTTCTTTCTACAGATAGAACACTGTCCGACCTTCAGCGCCCAGGCACTGCCCTACAAATAAAACCTCACTTACCGTACAAAGCAGAACGTGCGTGTGATGGGAAGAGAGTGAGATCATCTTTTACAGTGACACGTTCAGACTGAGAAGGAATGACTGCGTCCTGACCACCCTGTGCTTGCAGACTGTCGGCTGAACAGTCTCGTCTGTGGATTGACGCGTTTCGTGAAGACACAAACAGCCACAGGCTTTGAGATGTCGGTCCTTAGGTTCTGCGCAGGGAGACAGACTTCAGTGGCAGTTGTGTGAGACCAGAGACTATAGGACGGATTCATGACCCGTCGAAATAGGAGAAGCCACCACGTGATCTGCCGTTTGGGGTTACCGGATCTGAACAGTGAAGGCGGAAATACAGTGTGCCTTATTGAAAACATTTTTGAGCACCCTCCCAGTGCTATACTGGCGTTGACCCCCCACCGCTTGTTTGTTCACCGCTTTCTTCTTCCTTCTCTTCAGCCCGAAGGCCCTAATCCATTGAATTCTAGAAGTTCTGTAAATAGAATGATTTCTTGTCTTCTATTCATGCTATTGAACTTGCATTTATCTCACAGTACTGCTCTTTGTTAAGGATTCATGATTCAGGCCAGAACCCCAGCCATGAGAGCCCACACTGCCTATCCAGCCAGCCCGGTGGGCAGGAGAGGGCTCTATCAGAACGCCGTCAAAATAGGTGAATTGCTCCAAACTTCCCTCTTGGAAGTAAAGAGTTGATTTTTGGGGTTTTTCCTGTTGTTTTGGTTTGGTTTTTTATGAGCTCAATTAATATTTTTTTGATTGCAGGTGAATAGATTTCTTACCCTGTTTCCCTTCATGGGGAGCGTAAGTACTAGCTGACGCAGACCGGAAGCTCTAGGAGTAAATAAGGGCTTGAGGGTGTGTTCCCACCAGCTCTGATCACCCACTGATGATGGGGTCCGGGGGACATGGGAAGGACTTCCTACAACACAAAGCCCTGCACTAATTCCAGCACCAACTCCGTGGTACCTGGGCCTAGGTTGGCACCACACCCACGTAGCTCTGTGTAGGGACGGTTTCCTTCTGACCAACACCTTACAATCGTCCAGCAGCAAGTGACATGCCTCCCAGCAGTGACTCAGAATAGCATGCTGGAGAGACGTGGTGCATCAATGAAATAAATAGTTATCCGAACCCACAGATCTTTCTTGAATGAACATAATTTCTTTGATGCTGAGGGTTGGTTTTTTGTTTTTTTTTTCCATGATCCCCAAAGTCATGAGTTTGGGTCTGAACGAAGGTAAGAAGAGGTTAACTATACAGTTATACACTTTTTCATACCCTCTCTCTTTTTCCCATGCTCTACATCAAACCTATGTTTCTGTTCCAGGAATTCTTTTTGCAATTGTTGTAAAATATGTANTACCCTCTCTCTTTTTCCCATGCTCTACATCAAACCTATGTTTCTGTTCCAGGAATTCTTTTTGCAATTGTTGTAAAATATGTATAATACAAAATTTACCATTGTCACCATTTTTCAGTGTACGGTAGCATTAAGCACATTATTGTTGTGCGACCATCACCTCCATCTGTCTCTAGAATTTCTGCATCTTGCAAAACTAAAACTCTGTCCCCATGAAACCCCGATCCCTGTCCCCCTCCTCCAGCCCTTAGCGCTCACCCTTTTACTCTCTCTTTCTGTGAGTCTGACCCTTATTTGACAAGTAATTAGAACCATGTGATAACTTTCCTTTTGCCTCTGGTTTATTTCAGTTACATAATGTCTTCAGGGTTCATTCATGTTGTAACAGGAGTCAGAATGCCCTTCCTCTTAAAAGCTGAATAATATTTCAGTGCATGTGTGCATGCGTGTGACATTTTGTTTACGCATTCCTCTGTCAGCAGAAGCTCGGGTTGCTGCAGGAATATAAGTGTGCAAGGATGTTTGAGTCCCTGTTCTCACTTCTTCTGGGTACATGCCCTGGAGGTGGAACCCAAGATCACATGCTAACCCAGCGTTTCATATTTTGAGGAATCATCATATGTGTCTCAGGAATTCTTAATACTTCCAGAAATCCCTCCAAATAATGGATGACCCAAAGAGACAATATTGTTTCCATGGTGTGTGACGCCCCCACCCAGGAAATCAACCCTAAAAAAACCCGCTTGCTGTCCTAAAGAACAAAGGGTACATAAATCTCTTTCTCTGATGCAAATATAGTTACTTCTATGTGTTAGTCTTTAACTACATGTGCAAAAGTAACTGCAGAAATGATCTCGTTTCAGGCCTCTTTAGAAGGTCCCAACGTAGGGTTTATGTCCAGGGACTCTGGGTGGCCCTTGGAGAGGCTGGCCGCCACGGCCTCGAATGCTAGGGGACCAGAAGGTCTGCTCTGCCTCCTCACTGAGCAGCCAGCCTTGTCCTCCTTTCTCTGTTCTGCTGTCACGGTCCGCCAGGAAGTGAGGAACCGTGCGTTGTGGCGGCCGGAGGGTCAGCTGTTCTTCCTTTGCCATGAATAGGCAGTTCCTCCTTCTGGGTTTGAGTTTCTTGATTGGGAAAATAAATAAGCTGAGCATGTCAAGCCAGTGAGCACCAGCTTCTTCGGGCTCCGCGGCACCCAGAGCCCGTCTCCCCCCCCCCAACAACGCCGTGGCCAGAGCCCAGCCAGGTTACTGGGTTTGGTCCGTGGCACCCACCAGGCCTACTAGCTCTTCTGTTTTCTTCCCTCTCTCGCTTCGGCCTGGTGAGATTCCAGTGAACTTGGGACAGAGTCTGGGGGTGGGGCGGTTGGTTTTTTCCCCCGATCTCTATAGTGGCTCCAGTTTTGTTTAATTTGACTTCATTAGGCTACTCTGTCAACTGATTTCTTAAAAAGGGGTTTTCCTGGGGCGCCTGGGTGGCACAGCGGTTAAGCGTCTGCCTTCAGCTCAAGGCGTGATCCCGGCGTTATGGGATTGAGCCCCACATCAGGCTCCTCCGCTATGAGCCTGCTTCTTCCCCTCCCACTCCCCCTGCTTGTGTTCCCTCTCTCCCTGGCTGTCTCTATCTCTGTTGAATAAATAAATAAAACCTTTAAAAAAGGGGGGGGGGTTTCCTGCTTTCCTCAATAGCCAAACCTACTTCTTCAGCAACCCCACAGAGTTCTGACTGGTCCTCGTGTCAGACAGAAACATGCACACATTCCAGGATGCGTGGAAGTGGGAGAGTTGAGATGAGACTGTGCTCTCAGCCTGGGAAGGCACTCCGGGAATTGCGTGCTGCTAAAAGGAGAAAAATGAGTTAGGGCTGAGAGTCAGAGAAGCATTAATGGTCTCCTAGGAGAAGTGTGCCACAGAAACGGGGTCAGGAACACGTGACTTCCGGGCACTCCCGCCTGAGTCGTGAACACCGGAGCTGAGTGCTAGCAGAAGGAGAGACAACCTGGCACGTCTCCCTGGGGAGGAGCGGTCATTTATCCACTTGGAAAGATCCCATACTCTGATTTAGCACAAGGAGCAATGATTTAAGACCGGGAGCATAATGAGAAGTGTAAGATGCATGAAATGCAAAAATAAAAATAAAACTGAAACATTGATTTACTGATCATTTAAGTGGATAACAGAATAGAATAGAAACATAAGCAGAAATCAAATTGTCAGACCTGCAAAATTTGCTCTTCCCTCTGGACAGTAACGGGAGTCATTGCTGAGAAGACACGGGGCTCTGATGTCCGTTTGGTGTTATTTATTTTAGCACTTTGGTGTTTTGGGTGTGACAGTATGCCCTCGGCTCTTTCATGGCACCAAAATGTCATGCCTGATTTTCCAGTTTCCCTCACACACCCCAGATTTTTCTGTATCACAGATTGTTTTCTTCTGAAATATTTACGGTACGTTGGCTGTATGAAAACACATCAAAACATAAGATAACATGGTCTTTCCCCTCAAGGGCCGATGACACAGGAGGCAGGCATCATGGTAAGGAAACCGTGAACCATGGGTTTTCTAGAGGAGCAAATGTCGAGTTTGGACCCAGGCGATCACCTGTTGGCCTTCCATCCACTAGCAGTGCCGAGCGTGTGGGAGGCACACCCCCAGCTAAGGGCTATTTGATGAGTTCAGTTAGCATCGTGGTGTGGTTCCGATAAAGGGAGAGGGGACTAAATCATATCCCACTCCTGACGGCACTGTAGAGAGCTCCCTTGAGTCCGAAGGGAGGCGTGTCCAGCCCCACTGCTGGGGAGGGGTGAGCGCATGGTGAGAGGTTAGCAGCGCCCGCGTTGTCTGGCCCAGAGAGCGCCTTCAAAGTAGTGAGTTAGTGGACTGAATTGGATAAGCAACCCCAGGACAGGGTTGTTCATAAGCAGATGCTTCGCACCAGTTAGGGACTTGTGTGCTTGTGTGTGCGTTGAA
>NW_023182669.1:875-1095 GCF_002007445.2 Ailuropoda melanoleuca | reverse complement strand
CCAGTCCCTACATCGGAGTGTGCTGGAGCTGAACGAAGCTTGCGGGAGGCCAGAGAGGAGAGTCTTCCCGAAAACCAAGATGAAAGGGAAGCGAGACCCTTGTGGTCAAAGGGGAAGGAAAGGGACACCCCGAGGATGACTCCATTTGACATGTTGAATGCTTAAGAGTGCAGGCTCCAGAGCCCCACTGTGCGCCCTGCCTCCCTCTCATTCAGTTCCC
>NW_023182669.1:274-602 GCF_002007445.2 Ailuropoda melanoleuca | reverse complement strand
TTTTTTTAAAATTTAAATTCAATTTAGTTAACACATAGTGTATTATTAGTTTCAGGGGTAGAATTTAGTGATTCATCAGTTGCATATAACTCCCAGTGCTCATTACATCAAGTGCCCTCCTTAATGCCCATCACCCAATTACCCCAACCCCCCATCCCATCTCCCCTCCAGCAACCCTCATTTCTCTATAGTTAAGAGTCTTTTATAGTGTGTCTGCCTCTCTGATTTCATCTTATTTTATTCTTCCTTCCCTTCCCCTGTGTTCATCTGTTTTCTTTCTTTCTTTCTTTCTTTTTTTTTTAAAGATTTTATTTATTTATTCAAAAAA
>NW_023182669.1:0-190 GCF_002007445.2 Ailuropoda melanoleuca | reverse complement strand
CCTGACGTGGGGCTCGATCCCATAACGCCAGGATCACGCCCTGAGCCGAAGGCAGACGCTTAACCGCTGTGCCACCCAGGCGCCCCTATCTGTTTTCTTTCTTATATTCCACATATGAATGAAATCCTATGATATTTATCTTTCTCTGACTTATTTCGCTTAGCATAATACCCTCTAGTTCCATCCATGT
>NW_023182668.1:1287-1465 GCF_002007445.2 Ailuropoda melanoleuca | reverse complement strand
TTATCCAAAAAAAATAGAGAAAGGACCCAAATTAATAAAATTATGAATGAAAAAGGAGAGGTCACAACCAATACCAATGAAATCGGAAGGATTATTAGAAACTTTTCTCAACAGCTTTATGCCAATAAATTAAGCAATGTGGAAGAGATGGAGGACTTCCTGGAAACCTATAAACTAT
>NW_023182668.1:569-962 GCF_002007445.2 Ailuropoda melanoleuca | reverse complement strand
ACAAGATCCTGGCTAATAGAATCCAACAGTACATTAAAAGGGTTATCCATCATGACCAAGTGGGATTCATCCCTGGGATGCAAGTGTGGTTCAACATATGAACAGACACTTTTCCAATGATGACATACAAATGGCTAACAGACACACGAAAAAATGTTCAAAATCTTTAGCCATCATGGAAATTCAATTCAAAACCACACTAAGATACCACCTTACGCCATTTAGAATGGCAAAAATTGACAAGTCAAGAAACAACAATTGCTGGAGAGGATGTGGAGAAAGGGGATCCCTCCTACATTGTTGGTGGGAATGCAAGTTGGTATAGCCACTCTGGAAAACAGTGTGGAGGTCCCTTAAAAAGTTAAAAATTGAGCTACCCTATGACCCAGCCAT
>NW_023182668.1:0-177 GCF_002007445.2 Ailuropoda melanoleuca | reverse complement strand
ATGAGAAACAAACTGAGGGCTTCAGAGGGGAGGTGGGTGGGGGAATGGGATAGACTGGTGATGGGTAGTAAGGAGGGCACACATTGCATGGTGCACTGAGTGTTAAACGCAACTAATGGAGCATCGAACTTTACATCAGAAACCAGGGATGTACTGTATGGTGACTAACATAATATA
>NW_023182667.1:1064-1516 GCF_002007445.2 Ailuropoda melanoleuca | reverse complement strand
TGTGGTAGCACAAACAACTCTAAAATACTACAGGCTAATTTCACTTTAAAACTATATGCAAAAATCCTACACAAAATTAGCATATCAAATCTAGGCTGATATTCTCATATAACATATTACAATTCAGTAGAATATATGCTAGGAACACAAATATATCCACAATGGATGCTCTATTAATGGTATTTAACAGTTAAGATTAAAACAGGAATTCATTATCCAGCCCCACTGTGCGGGATTAGATATTCTCTGAATTTTTCCATTTTTCCCCACTAAGATAGGAGAATATCACTGAAGATTTAATTCTTTTTTTAATATTTTATTTATTTATTTGTCAGAGAAAGAGAGATGGGGGAGAGAGAGAGAGAGAGCAAGCTTGCACAAGCATGGGGAGCAGAGGGAGAAGCAGGGTCCCTACTGACCAAGGAGCACAACCCTGGACTCGACCCTGGGAC
>NW_023182667.1:0-1033 GCF_002007445.2 Ailuropoda melanoleuca | reverse complement strand
AAGGCAGACACTCAACCGACTGAGCCAACCAGGTGTCCCTGAAGATTCAATACTTGTTGAAGTATTTCAGAAACCCTGCATGTCAACATTTCCCTAAATCTATTAGAAACATAATGCATGTAATTGGTAATAAGTAAGACACAGGGGAAATGCTTGGGGTGTTGCTGAGACAAAGGTAAATGTAGTTTGACTCTCTGACTTAAGCCATTTTCCCTGTTTGATAAGTCAGTGTGTAATGACAAAAAAAATCACCATGGGACACATCTATCCCCCCATAGTCCCAGTTCAATCCACAGTCTAGAATGAAGTAGAGAAACAATAAAATGGACAAAGGGTGAAACAGAATGCTGAGGCTTGCCTAAGTCAATATTTACTATAGTTATGATATCTCAGCTCAAAAGCATGTATACATCCGAAGTAGCTCTTTTATAAGAGAATTTTATTTGAAAGAAGCCAACACTTACATCAATTTCCTTAAAATTCTTCAGATAGCTGAATCAGGTATGTTTATTTTATGTCAACCATTTGTTTCATCCATTTGCTTTAACTACAGAAAGGAACTTAGAGCAATGGCGTATGGTATTTGGACTTTCAGCTTTGTGAAAATTCTTTTGGCTCAACTGCAAAATATTTATATCCATGTTAGTCTGGTACATACAATTTGACTTGGCTGTGATAGAAAATGATTTAAGGATCAACTTCTGTAATTTTGGTAACATTTGAGCTGGGGTTTTTTTATTTGTTTTGGGGTGTTTTGTTTTGTTTTGTTTTTGATTCTAAGTTTTTTTTTTCTTTTGAAAAGCTGAGTAGGAAAAGACTCTATGCGAGAATACTAATATCATTTTATATTTATCATAGTGCATCCCAGCCCAGTCCAGCACCCAGACAAAACTGGCATTCAGAACAAGTTGCAGTGTCACTCTCTGCGAAGATTTCTGGCATTTTTCTTCTGCTTCCCACAACCCTTTATGTCTGATTCATTTTCACTGAAAGAAAGTTGTCACTTCATAGGTGACTAACCAAGTTAAAAGAC
>NW_023182666.1:0-599 GCF_002007445.2 Ailuropoda melanoleuca | reverse complement strand
ATACCGAGGACATTTTTCAAAGAACTGGAACAAATAGTCCTTAAATTTGTATGGAACCAGAAAAGGCCCCCGATCGCCAAGGAACTTTTGAAAAGGAAAAACAAAGCTGGGGGCATCACAATGCCGGATTTCAAGCTGTACTACAAAGCTGTGATCACAAAGACAGCATAGTACTGGCATGAAAACAGACACATAGACCAATGGAACAGAATAGAGAACCCAGAAATGGACCCTCGGCTCTTAGGGCAACTAATCTTTGATAAAGCAGGAGAAAAATCCGGTGGAAAAAAGACAGTCTCTTCAATAAATGGTGCTGGGAAAATCGGAGATCTACATGCAAAAGAATGATACTTGAGCACTCTCTCACACCATACAAAAAGATAAACTCCAAATGGATGAAAGACCTNNAGATAAACTCCAAATGGATGAAAGACCTTGATGTGAGACAGGAATCCATCAAAATCCTAGAGGAGAACATAGGCAGAAACCTCTACGACATCGGCCAAAGTAACCTTTTTCATGACACACCTCCAAAGGCAAGAGAAATAAAAGATAAAATGAACTTGTGGGACTTCATCAAGATAAAAAGCTTCTGCACA
>NW_023182665.1:0-637 GCF_002007445.2 Ailuropoda melanoleuca | reverse complement strand
GGCATTTTCGTTCCATTGCCACCAGCAGATTTGATGAGATTTACAAATGAAGCAAACATTGTATGGGAGGCGGGTTTGGCCAAATTTTGTTTCTCAGTGCTGTGCTGATCGTGCATCTCTCACGGTAACAAAGCACCTANGCACCTTGATTTTTGTTCCACGTTCTATAAGGCCAATGTGACTTCAAGGGCTTTATCTTCGCACTTTGTTTCTTGGTTCTAAGTGCTGGATGCTTCCAAGGCACATTTACCCAATGGGGAATCTGGGTCCCAAGGAAATGCGGATGTTAGCTGGAGGTGTTATCCTGGACGCTCTTCTTTAATACCAATAAGAAGGGCGCTGAGTCCTCGAAATTCTTGAACGTTTTCATTTAGACTCCCTTATTTAAGTGAGATGATGTTCGTTGATATTTCCCTGGATTGTGTGGTGTCTCAGAGACCACTATGTGGCACTCTCGTCAGGCTTCCGTGAACACTTTCCCTCATGTTTCCCTATTCACGAAGGATGATGATAGTGCTAAGACGGCCAATGCACAGTGTTGATTCTGACAGAAATGGTTTAGACAATTTCGTTCCATTGCCGCCAGCAATTTTGATGGGATTTACAAATGAAGCAAACATTGTATTGGAGGCTGGTT
>NW_023182664.1:0-1037 GCF_002007445.2 Ailuropoda melanoleuca | reverse complement strand
GAGAGAGTTCTTCTGGTCCCTGGGGCTTGCTTTGTGAGGTTGGGAAGCAAGATTGGAGAGAAGACAAATGTGCTGCATTGAGCACGTACTGTGTGCCAGGTACTATGAAGATGTTTATAGATATCATCTTATTTCATCTTGACCATGGAGGTGCCAAGATTTAATGAGTGAACTAAATCTATAAAGGTCATAAGACTGTCCCGGTGTTATGACACTGGTGAATATTGGGGTCAAGATTCACCTACCCATCTGCCTTAACAAAAAAACCTATGAAATTTCCTCTGCTACTCAAACGTTTATAGACAATAAAAGGATTAATTCCTGCCCATTATCTCCTGACTTACACTGTGGTGCCTTACAAGGTTTGGGGAAATTGACACTCATCCTCTGTTGAGTTAAACATGATTTAAGCATGTTTAATTACAAAACCAGTTATCTGCCCCCCTCCATATATATGTGTGTATATATATAGGTATACAAGCATACATGTGTGTATTTATTTACTTATACTTAAAATACCTACTTAACTCTTACACCCATAAATTCCAACTTTCTTATATTAGTCTAAAAAATAAAACATTTATGGTTGTGGGGCGTCTGGGTGGCTCAGTCAGTTAAGTGCCTGACTCTTGGTTTCTGCTCAGGTCATGATTTCAGGGCTGTGAGATTAAGCCCTGGGTCAGGCTCCCTATTCAGCTTGAGGTCTGCCTGAGATTCTCTCTCTCCCTTTCCCTCTGCCCCTCCCCCTACTCCCTCTCTTTCTCTCTCTATAAAATAAATAAACAAGACTTTAACAAAAGATTTATGGGGGTGCCTGGATGGCTCAGTTGGTTTAACATCTGCCTTTGGTTCAGGTCACGATCCCANCCACAGTCCTGGGATTGAGTCCCACATGGGGCTCCTTGCTTAGCGGGGAAACTGCTTCTCCTTCTGCCTGCTGCTCCCCCTGCTTATGCTCTCTCTTTCTCTCTCTCTCTCTCTGACAAATAAATGAATAAAATATTTTTTAAAATACTTTTAAAAAGTTAAAAAAAGTT
>NW_023182663.1:493-787 GCF_002007445.2 Ailuropoda melanoleuca | reverse complement strand
CTCAATTTTAACTTTTTAAGGGACCTCCACACTGTTTTCCAGAGTGGCTGCACCAACTTGCATTCCCACCAGCAATTGCTATTTCCTGCCTTGTTAATTTTTGCCATTCAAACTGGCATAAGGTGGTATCTTAGTGTGGTTTTGATTTGAATTTCCCTGATGGCTAATGATTTTGAACATTTTTTCATGTGTCNACATTTTTTCATGTGTCTGTTGGCCATTTGTATGTCATCATTGGAAAAGTGTCTGTTCATATCTTCTGCCCATTTATTGATTTGTTTATTTGTTTCTCAA
>NW_023182663.1:0-228 GCF_002007445.2 Ailuropoda melanoleuca | reverse complement strand
GGAGCCTGATGTGGGGCTCGATCCCATAATGCTGGGATCACGCCCTGAGCTGAAGGCAGACGCTCAACCGCTGTGCCACCCAGGCGCCCCGCAGAAGCTTTTTATCTTGATGTAGTCCCACATGTTCCTTTTATCTTTTGTTTCTCTTGCCTTTGGGGGTGTGTCATGAAAAAGGTTGCTTTGGCCGATGTCGTAGAGGTTGTTGCCTATGTTCTCCTCTAGAATTTT
>NW_023182662.1:454-1202 GCF_002007445.2 Ailuropoda melanoleuca | reverse complement strand
AATGTATATTTTATATATAAATCAATTTATATCAATCAGTGATTGATACTATATTAGCAGGAGGAATATGGGAAATTGTGTCTACTCCTTTTCTGAGGAACTGAAGTCACTGGCTTTTCTTTTATGATAGCAATATTTTCTCCTTTTATGTTTGTTTTGTATCATTAGTCATGTTGAATATATTTGCTTCATAATCTATATCCAATAGATTTATTACTGATTTGAGAGGAGAGTGGGAAGTTAGTCTGCTGTTTGCTCAACTGACTGCTGTTCAATGTACATAGGTCCTCATGTGTTTGTGAATTTGACTTAATTCAGTCAAGGTCACCTGAACTTTGGTTTTTCAAATGACCCCCGAATTTCAATGACCTCTGGGTTCCCAATAGCTAATGTTGATTTTTCAGGTTAAAACTCTTCTGACTGTGCAGAGAGTATAAATACAGACTCCAAACTCATTTGTGAGCAATCCCATGGTTATAATTTCCAAGAGGAAGCAATTTTTCTATCCATAGGCTAGACCAGCAAGGGTAGTTTGGTCTTTTCCTTGTACTCGATAGTACCCTCTTCTGTATATATTTTGAGAGTCCCAGATCAAAAAAAAATTAAATTCTGCCAAATGCTCTTGCAAGACAGAATTTTCCCTTAATGGCCAAGCGTACTGCCCACCATTCTCATGAACTGCAGTCAGTTTCCATCAGTTTCCCTCTCTCAGAGCATCTGTTTCAGATGCCATGAGTTCATTTATTTA
>NW_023182662.1:0-217 GCF_002007445.2 Ailuropoda melanoleuca | reverse complement strand
CATAAGCAAGATCCTGGCTAATAGAATCCAATAGTACATTAAAAGGATTATCCATCATGACCAAGTGGGATTCATCCCTGGGATGCAAGTTTGGTTCAACGTTCACAAATCTATTGTGTGATAGATCATATCAACAAGAAAAAAGTCAAGAATCAGATGATCCTTTCAATAGATGCAGAAAAAGCATTTGACAAAATACAGCATCCTTTCCTGATTA
>NW_023182661.1:0-1591 GCF_002007445.2 Ailuropoda melanoleuca | reverse complement strand
AATCAGAAGGGGGAATGAAGCATGAGAGACTATGGACTCTGAGAAACAAACAGGGCTTCAGAGGGGAGGGGTTGGGGAATGGGATAGGCTGGTGATGCACGGTGGGGAGGGCACGTATTGCATGTTGCACTATGTATTATATGCAACTAATGAATCATCGAACTTTACACCCAAAACCAGGGATATACTGTATGGTGACTAACATGATATAATAAAAAAACATTAAAAAAAGAAAATAGGGAGTGTATGAATCACCAAAGGACCGCATACATATATCTGAGAAGCAACAGTGTACAGGAAAGAACCGCTTACAAGGGATATCATCATTCACGCATAAGGAAACATGATCCAAGATGGAGGTGGAATCAGAAGGAAAAGACCACATACCTATCCCTAGACAGCACCACTTTTCAAAATACCATTAACAATTAATATCATCTTTCACGGATATGGAAGCATTAATGAAAAGGTTCTGGAATCTCAGGACTCTGCCCCATTCTTATTGGTAATAAACCACCTTATACAGGAAAATACCTTCAACACACATCAGACTCCTCAATAGTGATCCCTATTCAACACTGTGTGTGTAGGCCTAGGGAAAGTCCATATACTTATAACTGAGAAACAACGGTGTCAGGATAATGCCCTTCAAGTCACAACAGCCTTCCTGAAAATGGAAGTATGAATCAAAGTGTTTATGGTACCATTAGGTAAGGAATACGAAACCATAGCTGAGAAACAACAGTGTACAGGAACCATCTTACAACGTACAACATCTTTGGTTAATGTGGAATCATTATTGTAAGTGGTGTAGCAACATAACAACAGTCATAAACTTATCTGTAAGAAACAACAGTGTACGGGAACCCACTTAGCCCTAACATCATCATTCATGAATATGGAAGCATTCATCAAAGTGGTTGTGGACACCTGACCAAAGTGCCAAACACTTATCTCTGAGACACAACACTATACAAGGAAAGACCAAGGAACATCATCTTGCATGAGTAAGGAAGAGTTCACCATAGTAGTATGGAAATATGAACATTGTGCCATATTCTTATATAATAGACAACAGTGTCTTGGATAAGATTGTGTACATTCCCCTAGCACAACAAATCCAATTTTGTGNTTTTGCAAAGGGATACCTATGCAGAGGGTGCTTTAGTTGAACGACAGTTCCAAGGGAATCCTGAGCCCTATCTGAGACCTCAGCATGCCACACAGAAAGAAAACGTGCCATCTGGGATGCCGAGGGTATTCGGGGGATGAAAAACCTGCATATCCCACTGAGTCAATTCCAGCCAGCTCCCACATTCAGGGTCCCTTTGGACCAAAACCCTGAGGCTTCCCTTCTCCACAACCCATCTACTCAAATCAGGACATATGAATGGTGAGCTCAAGAGCAGGAGATAGTCCCTCCCATGCTGCTGAGACCTAAGCCAAATGCTCCATTGTGTTCCAGGAGGCAAACACACAGTGAATGGGGAAACCTGAGCCATACCTGTGAATCAGCATGGCACACAGATGGAAACTGTGCCGTTTGGACCTGCAGAGGAATACAGAGTAGAAGAATTATGAATTCCCAGCT
>NW_023182660.1:526-1157 GCF_002007445.2 Ailuropoda melanoleuca | reverse complement strand
ATAAAATCTTTAAGGAAGAAGCCCACATCCCTAAGATCTCTATAAAACAAGGGCACATGGCCTGGGTCCCAATCAATAATTTGGGCTCTGCACAACCCCGCAATCTCTCCTTATCAGAATGATGAGAAGGAGAAGCCCCCCCCCCAGCATAGAAAAGATAATGAGTCTGTGGCCTCTGCCACAGAAATAATAGATTTGGATGTATCCCAATTATCAGAAATGGAATTCAGAGCAACAATGGTCAAGATGATGAGTAGACTTGAAAAAAGTATTAACGAAAATGTTACTGAGAATATAGAATCCCTAAGGGCAGAAATGAGAGTGAATCTGACAGAAATTAAAAATTCTATGAGCCAAATGCAGTCAAAACTAGAGGCTCTGACGGCCAGGGTCACCGAGGCAGAGGAACGCATTAGTGAATTGGAGGATGGGCTAGTAGAAGAAAAAATGAAAACAGAAGCTGGTCTTAAAAAAATCCATGCCCACGAATGAGGGGAGATTACTGACTCTATGAAACGATCCAATGTCAGAATCATCGGCATCCCTGAGGGGGTGGAGAAAAACAGAGGTCTAGAAGAGATATTTGAACAAATTGTAGCTGAAAACTTCCCTAATCTAGCAAGGGAAACAA
>NW_023182660.1:0-174 GCF_002007445.2 Ailuropoda melanoleuca | reverse complement strand
ACCACGAAACCAGCCCTACAGGAGGTATTAAGGGGGGTTCTATAAAGGTAAAAAGGCCCCAAGAGTGATACAGAGCAGTAAGTCACAACCGATACAAACAAAAACTTTACTGGCAACATGGCATCATTAAAATTCTATCTCTCAGTTCTCAGTGCCAATGTAAATGATTTAAAC
>NW_023182659.1:0-4963 GCF_002007445.2 Ailuropoda melanoleuca | reverse complement strand
GCCTTTTTTGAGGGCCTACTATGTTCCAGGCACTGGCCTTTATGTCATTACCACCTTGACTCCTTACAACCATGTAAAACAGATATTAACAGGAACAATCAATGATAATTTGGGGATGCAGAGCTCCGCTGAAACTACTGTATTACATTGCTTCTCAAGGAGAGAAGTAGGAGATGGGCTTTGGCAGAAAAGTTGAGACAGATTGTAATGATTGTTACGTCCCAGGCCAAGGAATGTGGACTCTCAGCCCTAGGCACTAGAGGTCTCCCCAGAACCAGTGACATAAGAAAACTATCCCATTGGGTTTACCTAGAACTGCAAGGAGGACAGGAAAGGAAGAGATTGGGGGGGTGTATTTTACCCTCAAACAGCATGCAATGTCCCTTTCTTACCACCCACTGTAGGTTGAACGTTCTGCCTCAAAGATATGCTCACGTCCTAACTCCTGGTACCTGAGAATGTGACCTTATTTGGAATAGGGTCTTTGCCATGTCATCAAGTCCAGATGAGGTTCTTAAGGTGAGCCCTAATCCAATGACTGGAATTGTTTTAAAATGAAGGAGATTAAGGACAGATACACGGGGGCACCTGGGTGGCTCAGTGGGTTTAGCTTTTCACACTTGATTGTGGCTCAGGTCATGATCTCAGGGGTCGGGCGGTCGAGCTAAGCAGGGAGTCTGCGTTAGGCTTCTCTCCATATGTATCCCTGCCTCTGCCCCTGATCCTGCACATACTCTCGCTCGCTCTCTCTAAAAACAAATGCACACAGATATGCAAAGAACACCATGTGACAAAAGGGGCAGAGACAGGAGCGATGTACCTAGGAGCCAAAGAACACCATGGACAGCCAGGAACCTCCAGAAGCTAAGAGGAGGCAAGAAAGGATCCTTCCCCAGAGACTTCAGAGAGCGTGCGGCCCTGAAAATGTCCTGACGTGGGTTCTAGTGTCCATATATATGAGACAGTAAATGTCTGTGGCTTTGAGTAACCGTTTGCTGTCATTTGTTACAGCAGCCCTGGGAAACTACTATAGATTTGGGGGCCAAGAAATGGGGTGTGGCTCTAAAATTAACCAAAATGTAGACATGGTTTCGAAATTGCATAATGGAGAAAGGTGGGAAGAATCCCGAGTACGGGACAGGAAAGGCCTAGATCTCCCTGAAGACACCGCTGGTGGAAAGATGAACACAAGGGCACTTGGTGGTGAGGTCACAGACAGAGGTGGGGACCATGTGCTGGGCACCGGAGGAAACACGGTATTTGGCACAAAGTGGTGGGGAAGTCCACTGTACTGAGTTCCACTGAGTCGGGGTGGACGGTAGGCCGTGTCAGTGACAAACTGGAATGTTCAGTAGAGGACGTTTTCAAGAAAAGTGTGGAAGGTGCACACTTTGCTGGTTTCTCTTTGCTGCTTCTCATAAAATGCAAGAGGAAAGAGACTGGCGATGCATCCGCCAGCCAAGGAGCACCAAGTGGGCCAGCAACCAGCAGAGCCCAGGAAGGAGCAAGCAAGGCCCTCCCCTAGAGCGTCAGAGAGAACGCGCTCTGTGGCCATCTTCCTTGTAGACTCCGGGGGCGACGAGAAATCAAGTTCTGCTGTTGCAGGAACAGGGCTAGGAGCTGACTATGTCCCCTTTCCCCTCTCCTCCACCATTCCCCCTGCCCATGTTTGGTCCCATCCTCTTCACAACCCAAGGATCTCCCCCTGCATCACATCCTGTAAGCAGGGCGAATTCCCTGGACCATGTTCTTCCTCATCTCTCACCATATATCTGGCCCAGATGGACCAGGGAAGTCTCAGTGAGGAGAGAAGTGGGGTTCTCAGGAGAATTGAGATTTAAATCCTCTAAAGAATTTAGTTTTTGTCAACAATTTATGCAACACCAAAACAAAGCCTAAAAATTGTTNATTTATCTGACAGAGATAGAGACAGCCAGCGAGAGAGGGAACACAAGCAGGGGGAGTGGGAGAGGAAGAAGCAGGCTCATAGCAGAGGAGCCTCATGTGGGGCTCGATCCCAGAACGCCGGGATCACGCCCTGAGTGGAAGGTAGACGCTTAACCACTGTGCCACCCAGGCGCCCCTAAAGAATTTAGTTTTTGTCAACAATTTATGCAACACCAAAACAAAGCCTAAAAATTGTTTCTTCTAAAGAGAGACAGAGGGGCGCCTGGGTGGTTCAGTCACTTAAGCATCTGCCTTCCGCTCAGGTCATGATCTCAGGTCCTGGGATTGAGCCCCACGTCAGGCTCTCTGCTCAGTGGGGAGTCAGCTTCTCCCTCTCCCTCTCCCTATCCCTCCACCTGCTTGTGCTCTCTCTCTCTCAAATAAAATCTGAACAAAAATCAGAGAGAGAGAGAGAGGAGCTTAAGGCCTGCCAATGCAGGCAAGGCCTCCTGATGTCTCAGGGAAGCAGGCAGACTGTCCAGGTGGGGTGAGCTGAGCGGGTGAGGAACCCCATCTGCCTAAAAGGGAAAAGCATGCCCCAGCCCCAGCAGCAAGTGCCAATTGCACACTCTTACAGAATAGCAGAACCACTCAAAAGAACTATTTTATCTTAATCAGCACTGACTGTCTCCCATTAATATATGAAATGCAGCCAGTGGGAAAGTGTGTGGGTCTGATTGTGCCACTATCAGAATCTAGGGCTTGGAGGAAACCAAAAAACAAACCAAGAAAACCATAACCCCCGTGAGCCCCAGGATCTTTACGGATGAGAAGATAGGGAAGTCCTAGATGATCTCAATCTCAGGCCAGCTACAGCCNGAGAGCACAAGCAGGTGGAGGGATAGGGAGAGGGAGAGGGAGAAGCTGACTCCCCACTGAGCAGAGAGCCTGACGTGGGGCTCAATCCCAGGACCCGAGATCATGACCTGAGCGGAAGGCAGATGCTTAAGTGACTGAACCACCCAGGCGCCCCTCTGTCTCTCTTTAGAAGAAACAATTTTTAGGCTTTGTTTTGGTGTTGCATAAATTGTTGACAAAAACTAAATTCTTTAGAGGATTTAAATCTCAATTCTCCTGAGAACCCCACTTCTCTCCTCACTGAGACTTCCCTGGTCCATCTGGGCCAGATATATGGTGAGAGATGAGGAAGAACATGGTCCAGGGAATTCGCCCTGCTCACAGGATGTGATGCAGGGGGAGATCCTTGGGTTGTGAAGAGGATGGGACCAAACATGGGCAGGGGAAATGGTGGAGGAGAGGGGAAGGGGGACATAGTCAGCTCCTAGCCCTGTTCCTGCAACAGCAGAACTTGATTTCTCGTTGCCCCCGGAGTCCACAAGCAAGATGGCCACAGAGCGCGTTCTCTCTGACGCTCTAGGGGAGGGCCTTGCTTGCTCCTTCCTGGGCTCTGCTGGTTGCTGGCCAACTTGGTGCTCCTTGGCTGGCGTATGTGTCGCCAGTCTCTTTCCTCTTGCATTTTATGAGAAGCAGCGAAGAGAAACCAGCAAGGTGTGCACCTTCCACACTTTTCTCGAAAACGTCCTCTACTGAACATTCCAGTTTGTCACTGACACGGCCTACTGTCCACCCCGACTCAGTGGAACTCAGTACAGTGGACTTCCCCACCACTTTGTGCCAAATGCCGTGTTTCCTCCGGTGCCCAGCACATGGTCCCCACCTCCGTCTGTGACCTCACCACCAAGTGCCCTTGTGTTCATCTTTCCACCAGCGGTGTCTTCAGGGAGATCTAGGTCTGTCCTGTCCTGTACTCGGGATTCTTCCCACCTCTCTCCATTACGCAATTTCGAAACCACGTCTACATTTTGGTTAATTTTAGAGCCACACCCCATTTCTTGGCCCCCAAATCTATAGTAGTTTCCCAGGGCTGCTGTAACAAATGACAGCAAACGGTTACTCAAAGCCGCAGACATTTACTGTCTCATGTATATGGACACTAGAACCCATGTCAGGACGTTTTCAGGGCCGCACACTCTCTGAAGTCTCTGGGGAAGGATCCTTTCTTGCCTCCTCTTAGCTTCTGGGGGTTCCTGGCTGTCCATGGTGTTCTTTGGCTCCTAGGTACATCGCTCCCGTCTCTGCCCCTTTTGTCACATGGTGTTCTTTGCATATCTGTGTGCATTTGTTTTTAGAGAGAGCGAGCGAGAGTATGTGCAGGAGCAGGGGCAGAGGCAGGGATACATATGGAGAGAAGCCTAACGCAGACTCCCTGCTTAGCTCGACCGCCCGAACCCTGAGATCATGACCTGAGCCACAATCAAGAGTGAAAAGCTAAACCCACTGAGCCACCCAGGTGCCCCCGTGTATCTGTCCTTAATCTCCTTCATTTTAAAACAATTCCAGTCATTGGATTAGGGCTCACCTTAAGAACCTCATCTGGACTTGATGACATGGCAAAGACCCTATTCCAAATAAGGTCACATTCTCAGGTACCAGGAGTTAGGACGTGAGCATATCTTTGAGGCAGAACGTTCAACCTACAGTGGGTGGTAAGAAAGGGACATTGCATGCTGTTTGAGGGTAAAATACACCCCCCCCAATCTCTTCCTTTCCTGTCCTCCTTGCAGTTCTAGGTAAACCCAATGGGATAGTTTTCTTATGTCACTGGTTCTGGGGAGACCTCTAGTGCCTAGGGCTGAGAGTCCACATTCCTTGGCCTGGGACGTAACAATCATTACAATCTGTCTCAACTTTTCTGCCAAAGCCCATCTCCTACTTCTCTCCTTGAGAAGCAATGTAATATAGTAGTTTCAGCGGAGCTCTGCATCCCCAAATTATCATTGATTGTTCCTGTTAATATCTGTTTTACACGGTTGTAAGGAGTCAAGGTGGTAATGACATAAAGGCCAGTGCCTGGAACATAGTAGGCCCTCAAAAAAGGCTTGTAGGGGTGCCTGGGTGGCACAGTCGTTAAGCATCTGCCTTCAGCTCAGGGCGTGATCTCAGCGTTCTGGGATCAAGCCCCACATCAGGCTCCTCCGCTATGAGCCTGCTTCTT
>NW_023182658.1:0-1275 GCF_002007445.2 Ailuropoda melanoleuca | reverse complement strand
TCCCAGAACGCTGGGATCACGCCCTGAGCTGAAGGCAGATGCTTAACGACTGAGCCACCCAGGCGCCCCATCAGTTGCATTTCTATACACGAATAACGAGACTGAAGAAGGAGAAATTAGGGAATCCATCCCATTTACAACAGCACAAAAAGCCATACGTCACCTTGGAATTAACTTAACCAGAGACGTAAAGGACCTATATTCTAGAAACTATAAATCACTCTGGAAAGACATTGAGGAAGACATAAAAAGATGGAAAAATATTCCATGCTCATGGATTGGAAGAATTAACATAGTTAAAATGTCCATGCTACCCAGAGCAATCTACACTTTCAATGCTATCCCGATCAAAATACCGAGGACATTTTTCAAAGAACTGGAATGAATAGTCCTTAAATTTGTATGGAACCAGAAAAGGCCCCGAATCGCCAAGGAACTGTTGAAAAGGAAAAACAAAGCTGGGGGCATCACAGTGCCGGATTTCGAGCCGTACTTAGACTATGAATGGCCTGCNGAGCTGTACTGAATTAGACTATTAATGGCCTGTGTTGTACTAACTGTGGCCAGGACATTGCAAAACATGGAATTGACATGACAAATATTGTGGAAATAAATTTTTGTGTGTGTGCAAATATATCTATGTGTATAAATGAATTATCAGAAAGGGTGATCAGAGCAGTGGCATGAAAAGGAGTAAAAGGCAATATACATCTTTTGGAGTTACCACATTGACTAACCACAAAATGAAAGATGGATGCAATCATTGGTTAGCCAGGAGGTGAGACCTTAACTGATTTACTGGTGGCATTAGATGGCAAATGTATAATTTGTGGAATGATAGATATTCCATCACATCATGAATTAAAACAGAAGAGACGGGGGGGATAATTTATACTTACATATATTTTATAACTAAGAAAGAATGAGTCCTTGAAAAATAAAACTTTCAAAAAGCTAAGGAACTATCATTTCTTTTTGTATCCCTTTTTCCCTTTCACTTTCATAAATGGGAATGACCATCTATGAATACAGTTAAAAATGCTAACAAGTCTGTCCCAGTGCTTTCCAAACTTTAATGTATATGTTTGTCATCAAAGGATCAATAGGTTTTGAATTATGTTACCACATGAATTCAGGGGCTGAATAATGGCTCCCCCGAAACAATTACAACCAAAACCTAGATTTTGTGAATGGCAATTTACAGGCCAAAACCGACTCTGCAGATGTGATTAAGGGCCTTGAGATAAGGATATTATCCTGGATTATCTGACTGAG
>NW_023182657.1:0-2504 GCF_002007445.2 Ailuropoda melanoleuca | reverse complement strand
CACCATACACAAAAATAAACTCCAAATGGATGAAAGACCTCAATGTGAGACAGGAATCCATCAAAATTCTTATTTCTATTTTTAAAATAATGAAGCTGAGGTTCAAAAAGGTTAAATACATGACAGAACAGGATTTGAAACTCCATCTGCCTGATTCCGAAGACTATGCCTGACTGTCATACCANCCATCTGCCTGATTCCGAAGACTATGCCTGACTGTCATACCATGCTGCTTCTACAGAAGCAAAACCCTCATTAACTTGCTGCCACAGAGAACTCCTTTAAAACTCCATTTTTAAGTCTATTGCAAGAGAGAAAACACAATGGTTTTGTTTGTTTTTATATAGGTATATGGCCATTATTGCTCCCTTGAAACCCAGGCTGTCTGCCACAGCAACCAAGATCATCATTGCAAGCATCTGGATTCTAGCATTCCTACTTGCCTTCCCTCAGTGTCTTTACTCCAGAATTAAAGTCATGCCAGGCCGTACTCTTTGCTACGTGCAATGGCCAGAAGGTCCCAAACAACATTTCACGTAAGTTAATTCTCTATTGCAGTTTTTAATTCAACTTATTAAACACTTGTAAAACTACAGGTTGGGAGCAACAATTAAGCAAATAAGACATAAGCATTTCCCTCAAGGGTTCACACATTACTTGGGAAAAGAGATATATCAAAATATTAAATACATGGGGTGCCTGGCTACTTCAGTCGGTAGAGCAACTCTTGATCTCAGAGTTGTGAGTTCAAGCCCCATACTGGATGTAGAGATTATTTAAAAAAAAAATCTTTTAAAAAATGGTTTAAAATACTACAATATAATATGGTCCATAAGTTTTTAAGTTACCAAGGTTTCTAATAGGAAAAATTTGATGACATTTATATGGGGTAGAGCTAGAGAGTTTCCTGGAGGAAGTGATAAGATCCCTGGAGATGAAAGCATTACACAAAGGAAAGCAGGGTTATTACTGAGAGAGAAAAGAATGAGAAGGGAAGAACTGAAGACCAAAGGTGTTGATTGCCCTTTTAAAATCCTGGCCAGAGAAACATAGTGCTGCTATGTCTTGGTTGTGGTCCTTTCTTTTAACATTAAAGAAATGTAAACAACAGGTTGGAAGGGAAATAAGAATGCTATAATGGTAGAATTTGGTATTTCATACTTTGGACCCATCTTTAAAAAAGAAAAAAAAAACAAAACAAAACCCATAACTGGGCAACTGCTTGCTCAGTTTGCATTTTTTTAAGATTATTTATTTGAGAAAGACAGAGAGAGAGAGAGACCAGGGGGAAGGCCAGAGGGGGGGAGAGAGAGAATCCCAAGCTGACTCCACACTTCCCATCATGGGGCTCGATCCCAGGACCCTGAGATCATGACCTGAGCCGAAGTCAAGAGCAGACAGTTTGAGCCACCCAGGTGCCTCTGTTTGCATTCTTTATTGGGATCATTTAAATTTTAATTCAACAAAATCTTATGGAGTGTCCAATTTTTCCCTTTAACAATAACAAGTGATAACAAATATAATGGTCATCTTTTGAAGCAGCTGTTTTATCAAACTGGTCTATACCTAATGTCCAGATTTTTTTTATTTTAAGTTTTTATTTTAATTCCAGTTAGTTAACATACAGATAATATTAGTTTCAGGTGTACAATGTAGTGATTCATCACTTCCATACTTCACCCAGTGCTCATTACAAGTGCCCTCCTTAATCCCCATCACCAAACTAACCCATCCCTCCACACCCCCTTCCTTCCGGTAACCGTCATTTCTCTGGAGTTAACAGCCTCTTTCTTAATTTGTCTCTCTCTCTCTCTCCCTTCTTTTTTTTCTTTGCTCATTTGTTTTGCTTCTTAAATTCCACATATGAGTGGAATCATATAGTATTTGTCTTTCTCTGACTGCCCAGAATCCAGATTTTTAAAGAAAAATATTAAGAAGTATTTATTGATGGAAAAGCAGGCAGTGGTTATTAAACTCAGTACTGTTAGTCTATCTGATATTTAAAAATCTTAGCTGTATAACAAAATAAAAATAATCATGATAATAAAATTAAATTGTTGACTGAATGGCTTCCTGCCGACTGTAACTCAATACTTAATAAGCTATCAGGAAACAGGAAGGCAAAGAGTTTTAAGATTCTCTTTACAAAGAAACAGATAGTGCAGTGTANAGTGCAGTGTACCAAATTCTTTAATTACTTTAAAGCCTTCCTAAGACAGAAGTTATGCAAAACTATACACATTCTAATTGTGTGATTATATTATCAGTTGTCCTATTCCTCCCCAATGGCATCCTTATAATTTTGATCGAAAGCTATGAAGTCCTAGAATTTAGTTTGCTAATTTATAGTATCATGACACTGGTGTGACTAACACAACTGAATGTTATTTACCAAATTAATAATGCTATCAGATGTGGCCTGACATCGGAAAGATGCATGTAAATGTCAATACCTGATTTTTTAAATTACAGTCATATAGCTTGTGGATCCAAAGTGGCATACA
>NW_023182656.1:0-770 GCF_002007445.2 Ailuropoda melanoleuca | reverse complement strand
CTTTCAATCTGGGATGCCAGGAAAAGTCAAAACAGTGCCCAGTTTTATTTATCGGTACTTCTTCCTTTGAGGACAATTTTTGGTCATTTTCTTATATTTGTTGTTTAGAACACTTCTGTGCTCTGCTCCCGTCAGAAGACTGCTCCTCTTTTAAGCCCTGTTTTTACTTTACATTGTGTTTATCTTAGAAGCTACTCCAAATCTTTTACAAATAGGCAACATATAAATACAGGTGTTTCTGCTTTATTGTCATAAACGGGTCCTGGAGAAAGCTCACATTCGACAGAATCAAGCACTGAAAATAATAAGGTTTAGGGGGAAAATGGGAGCGGGGCAGATGGCTCAAAAGCTATGACGCATTATAACAAGTGCCCCATCCCAAACAATAGTGATATTAACACAATTCTAACCCAGTTAACTGTCCTCAGGAACCCTGGGGCGTGTGCACTTAGAATCTCATTCTCCCTTTATACTCTGGCCTTCTCTTTTCTCTTTTGAGACGCCAGCCCTAGGGAACACTATATTCTAGGAGAGACCAATTTCACCAAGATATGATCCAAGGGTAACCATCTTCACCAATCCTTTTAATTTTTTTTTTTTTNTTTTTTTTTTTTTTTGAGGGTGGTGACACAGGGAGGATTGTTTACGGCTTTGCCATCTGCACTTAGAGCCTGCCCAGATAGCTTCACATGGGAAAACGTAACGGGTTCTGGATGACACAAAACCAGCCACTTTCACACTAAAGGAAGGTGTGCTTATTTTTTTAGGTT
>NW_023182655.1:0-1583 GCF_002007445.2 Ailuropoda melanoleuca | reverse complement strand
TGGAAGGGTAAAACATAAGCACTTGGTCTTATTGGCATTTCCATGATAACATTCTAGTTTATTGGTTGTAAAAATCCAAGGCTAGCAATATCCTCAATTTTATAAGCTAACAATTTAAATNAAGCTAACAATTTAAAGAATAATATTAAATGCTCTGGTTGGAAGAGGAAGACAAAACTTTTGACTCACTATGTTAGTCCTCGAATTTACAAAATCAAAATTTGGTAATAACGTTCAGATATAGCTTCTCTCTCAGAAGTGTGAAAGAGTTTAAGTAAATGCTTTCAGTAAAACAGATCGGAGTTAGAAATCCATTCCATTATTTATTAGCAGTTTTATCCCTGATGCATTATTTAATCTTTTTGAATATGTTCTTCATCTGTGAAATGTGACCCACCATTCACGCCTAATTATTTGTTCTAAAATTTTAATGTAGTAATTCACGTGATACAATTGTGATATGACAAATCTTATACTATGTACTCAATAAATAAACAACGGCTACGTACAGTACCACACATCTCCATCTAAAATTATAAATAATAATAAAAAATAGTAGCTAATACCACATGGCAGGATCTGTTACCAATTCTGTATGTGTATTTTCTCATTTTGACTCAGAGCAACTCTACAAGGGAAGTACTATTATTATACCCATTTGCAAACAGGGAAATTGAGGCACCAAGATGTTGCATAATTTCTCAGGATAACACAACCAATAAGTAGCCAAAAAAGAATTAGAATCCAGGTTATTCTATCTTCAGAATGTGCGCTCTTAACTCTTAATGTCTGTCAATTGTGCTGAGTTGAAGCATTTTGTCAGGTGTATCTCCAAGTAAGTTGAAAGGAGGCAGAAACTCTATATTACTAATTATGGGACTTTGACAAATGTTCTCCCTAACACTCTTCTATCCTTACACCGTGTACATCCACTTTAAAGACTCCTAATATCTGCATGCAACACATCACCAACAAAAGTTGTAGACTTCATTTTTTACTATGGGCTTTGATATAAATCTTACTACTTATTCTTTAGAGTAAGTTTTGGGTGACATATGACTTAGGATCTTAACATTTTTCCTGGTGGCAAAAAAGTTTAACTGTTATATGTGTAGCTTTCCAACTGTGTTAGTTTTACAGAATAACCATTCAGGTTGAAGGAATTTACTAAACCTTGAGATGAGTTAAGTAAGCCATATATGGACCACATTTTTTGATTTGTTTGTTTCTTGTGTATTGAGTTTGAGTCCATATATACAATGGAATATTACTCAGCCATCAAAAAGAACGATTTCTCAACATTTGCTGCAACATGGATGGGACTGGAGGAGATAATGCTAAGCGAAATAAGTCAAGCAGAGAAAGACAATTATCATATGGTTTCACNAATTATCATATGGTTTCACTCATTTATGGAACATAAGAAGTAGGAAGATCGGTAGGAGAAGAAAGGGAAGAAGAAAGGGGAGGTAAACAGAAGGGGGAATAAACCATAAGAGACTATGGACTCTAGGAAACAAACTGAGGGCTTCAGAGGGTAAGGGGGTGGGGGAATGGGATAGGCTGGTGATGGGTATTAAGGA
>NW_023182654.1:0-1582 GCF_002007445.2 Ailuropoda melanoleuca | reverse complement strand
CTGGAATAGTCTCTGAGCTGGACAAAGAGAGGGTGTGGTCTTGGTTCAAACACCACAGACTCACATTTCTTACCCTATGTTCATGGATTTTCTTGAATGTGTATTTCTTCATTTGCTGTTTGCCCTTAGGATCATTTTCATAGGCTTTGAATTGTTGGTTTTTTATTGTTAAATAATTTTCACCAGTTTCACTGGGGAGTGGGTCAGTGGGGCTCCTCATTCTGTCATGCCAGAAGCTGATCTTCCCTTTACTTCCTTAAGCATGGATTCTATTAAAAATACGTGTAATGGCTCCTTTGAGGTTTTGTTTGCTAAATATGATATATGGTACCTTTCATAGATGAAATGATTGCCTGCCTTTTTTCTGCATAAGGATGTCACTTTCTTATTTGTTTGCATGTCTTGTTAATAAAACACATTTAATGAAAATCGGACATGTACAGTAATATACTGTATTAATTCTGCATGCTGATTACCCTCCCTCTTCTCTAGGGGTTGTTTTTATTTTTTGCTTGTTTATTTGTTTTGTGACTTGTCTACTCTATTTTAATGAAGACTTTTCTCTCCATCCTGCCCCCTACAGTGCAAAGCATTTGACGTCACTCCTCAGAGGGCTCAATATTGAGGGTGTATACAGTCACCCTGGAATGGCACTGACCTTGTTCATTAGCTATGTCCTTGATCTTTCTGTTTAGCTATGTGACTCATTTTGTATTACACCCAGCCCTTAGGCTGCACTATTTACAAGGTGATTGCTCTATTGTTTTTGACAATGTCATGGCACACAAATTGCTCAGAAGTCCAAGCCAATAAAATTCCGGTGGGGTAATTTATCTGTTGGTCTCTGTGGCTTGTTCTGACCCTAGGAGGGCTCTTCATAGTTGTTTTTTTACACAGTTCTCTCTGGTTAACCAGCTGGCCTATGGTTTAGTTTGTTGCCCTAAATTAAGAGGAGCTATTGTTTTTGAGAGGGTTTTATTATTGTGCTTTCCCGTGCTCTATTTCAAATAAAGTCAATTCCTTTAGGGATAGCTTTGGAGCCCTCTTTTCTTATGATCTGCCTCTTCCCTTGGGCAAGGTCTCTGAATTACTAGTCCGGATTTTGGGTAGGTGGGGGGTTATGGTGTTTTCTGCTTGCCTTTCTCAATGTGGAACTTTTGCCCCATAAGCAAGCTGGACAGAGGTGACCAGGACCCTAGTTCTCTTGGCTTGCTGTGGGGCCTGGGTTAGAGCCTTCATCCTGCTGGTGAGGATTGGGTAGAAAAGAGCCCCTGACTTCCTGATCATACTCATCAGGAATTTAGCTACTCCAACTTGAAGTTAGAGAGATGAGCAATGCTTGTGGCCCAACCCTCCTGGTGAGATAAGGGAACCCCCTGATTGGGAGCTGAGGAGAGAGGAAGCCCTGTGTTCTTGGCCACATACCTGGAGTGGAATTTTGATCAAGGTGGGATATGAAAGGGGAAGGAGAAGAAACCATTTGTGGCTCAAATGCCACAGACTCTTGCCATTCTGAATTCTAGGGAATTTTCTTTTTTATCGTGGCAGAATATACATAACATAAAATTTGCCATTTTCACTA
>NW_023182653.1:0-948 GCF_002007445.2 Ailuropoda melanoleuca | reverse complement strand
AAGAAAGCTAACTGGTGCCAATGTGGAAGACAGACTTAAAAGAAGAGATTGGTGGGGTAGAAGATATGAGACACTACTGCAAGAGTTAGGATATTTTTCCAATAATCCAAGTGAAATGTGATGTGGTCGGCAGTAATACAAACAACTAAACAACAGTAGCAGAACAACCTGTATCAACTGAGCAGTGATTGTGTGTCCCTATACTTGACCATAAGCTCCAGTCCCAAGGTATAGGCAACAGGGGGAAAAAAAGAAAAACATAAACAAGAAGTCTTTAGAAGATAACCACAAAGCTTAATGACCACTGACCTTCCATACCCCACAGAGAATCTTCACTTACACACTAATTTGTCCTTTCTAGACTGCTTCTGAAAATTTATTACTTTCTTCATTTAGAGATTTCTACTAAAATACCTTATTTCACTTAATAGATGTTTAAACACTTTTCATTTTTAACCTTATGAAGAGTTTCAGGTATTTTGCACAGGAATTATTTAAGTCTAAAAATTCCCCTGTGGCCACATGAAAAACAAAAAGAAACAAATGTAAAATTAAAATAGAATACTTCCCAGTGAGAAAACAATGATCTCGGCATATCCAAGTTTGGATAAGACTAAATTTATATGCCCTAGTTAGAAACCTTGAACAGACAGTAGAAATAGTCACAAATAGTACCTAAATTAAATACGAGGCAGGAAAAAAAGAACGTTTTAAATTAAAATCTTTGGGCTCCAAACAATTCGGCTATGCAAACACATAATTTTATTATAACAACACACAGTTCATATTTTTCATGAAATCAACATGAGGTTTTGTACCACAGGAAAAACAGGCAACTGAGAAAGCTTACAGCCCCAACTCCAATTTGATGTGTTATTAAAGGGAAATAAGAATTGTAGGCACTCTGTTTCAGCATGCAAATTATCTTCCATCCTTTATAAAAATGTT
>NW_023182652.1:0-1161 GCF_002007445.2 Ailuropoda melanoleuca | reverse complement strand
AAGAAAGAAAGAAAGAAAGAAAGAAAGAAAGAAAGAAAGAAAGAAAGAAAGAAAAAGAAAGAAAAAGAAAAGAAAAAACAAAAAGTCTGCCTGGCACAAGAAGCTTTTCCATGAACCTTACTTTGGGGTGCTAAGAAGACGTTCCCGTCCAACATTCCCTAATACTTATTTTAACCAACGAAGAAAACCAAGTCCTTTCCAGCACAGATACCCAACTATTGAAGAGTTTTACAGCCCTCCAAAATAGAAAAGAGAAAGGAGTGTAAGTATTCATCACCCATTTACTCTGATTTCATTAATTTAACGCAAATTTCCTTCAAAATAATGAAGATGGGCAGGGAATTGGACACATCCTAATTCAGACTCCACACCCAAGAATCCTACTAGCTCACATTTTAAAGAACCCGCTTTAGGGGTGCCCGGGGGGCTTTTGGTAAAGCGTCTGCCTTCAGCTCCGCTCATAACCCCAGCGTCCTGGGATCCAGCCCTGCAAGGGGCTCCCTGCGCAGCCCGCAGATCCGTCTCCCTCTGCAGCTCTCGCTGCTTGTGCTCTCTCTTTCAAATAAATGAATAAAATCTTAAAAAGAAAAATAAAGAAAGAATCCGCTTTGGCAAAAAGGGGGAGCCCCCATGAGGGGCGGAACTCTCCAGCCACCCCCCCCCCCCAGCGGGCGGGCGGCTCACCGCGCTTCCCCGCTCAATCGCTTCGAAAAGTCCCCCGCCTCCGCTCCAGCGGATCACGCCCGACACCCAGACTCCCCGTGGAATGTCTCTGGAAACTGAAGGCTGCGCTGCTTTCTCACAGCAGGGCTGCTCCCTCCCGCTCATCGCTGCTACTTCCCCGGTATTCCGTGACATTTCCCACAACTAACGAGTCCGCGCTCGCACCGCCACCCTCCAGCCGCGGACCCGCTGCAACCTCCAACAGCACGCGGCCTGGCCTCTGCGCCTGCGCCACTCCCGGGACCACCGCCCCCTCCCCCAGCCGCGCATAACCCCCTCAGTCCCTCCCTCCTCGAGGGAACTTGGGGTACAACGCACAAAGGTCACTCCTGAGTCCTCCAGACTGTCGCGAGAAGCACAGAAATAAGCAACCCCGGAGCGCGGGAGAAGGCGGGTGGGGAAGGGTGGGCGGTGTTGGGTGGGGATGGGAGGGAGGGC
>NW_023182651.1:436-1440 GCF_002007445.2 Ailuropoda melanoleuca | reverse complement strand
GCTTAGTTTTTTGGCATATAGCTGTTGATAAAAATTTCTAATAATCCTTCCAATTTCAAAGTTGTTGGTCGCGACCTGTCCCTTTTCATTCATAATTTTAATAATTACGGTCCTTTCTCTTTGCTTTTGGATAAGTCTTGCCAGTGGTCTGCCAATTTATGGATTCTCTCAAGAACCAGCTTCTAGTCCTGTTGATGNCTGTTGATCTGCTCTACTGTGGTCCTGGTCTCTAATTCATTGATTTCTGCTCTAATCTTGGTCAACTCCTTCCTTGTCAGTGGGTTAGGCCTGTCCCTCTGTTGCTGTTCCAGTTTCTTGAGGTGAGAATATAGAAACTGCATTTTAGATTTTTCTATTCTTTTGAGTGAGGCTTGGATGGCTATGTATTTCCCCCTTAGGACTGCCTTTGCAGTATCCCATAGGTTTTGGACCGTTGTGTATTCATTCTCGTTGGTCTCCATAAATTGTTTAAATTGATTTTTGATTTCCTGGTTTATCGAATCATTCCTGAGCAGGATGGTTCTTAGTCTCCAAGTGTTTGAGTTTCTTCCAAATTTTTCCTTGTGGTTGAGTTCCAATTTCAAAGCTTTGTGGTCTGTGAATATGCAGGGAATAATTTCAGTCTTTTGGTATTGGTAAGCCCTGTTTTGTGACCCAGAACGTGGTCTCTTCTTGAGAATGTTCCATGGGCATTAGAATAGAATATTCTTTGGTACTGGGGTGTAGTGTTCTATATATATCTATGAGGTCCAACTCGTTAAGTATGGCATTCAAAGTTCTTGTTTCTTTGCTGATTTCTTGCTTAGGTGATCTGTCTATAGCTGATAGTGGAGTGTTGAGGTCTCCACTATTAGTGTATTTTTATCTATATGTCTCTTTATTGTGGATAAGAGTTGGCTTGTGTATCTTGCTGCTCCCCTGTTTGGGGACATATATATTTATAATTTTCATATCCACTTGTGGATGCTTCCTTTAAGAATAATATAGTGCCCTTCTGTATCTCT
>NW_023182651.1:0-184 GCF_002007445.2 Ailuropoda melanoleuca | reverse complement strand
TGAGAGATATGATTTTAATGATGCCATGTTGCCAGTACAGTCTTTGTTTCTATCGATTGTGACTTTCTGTTCTGTATCACTCTTGGGGTCTTTTTACTTTTATAGAACCCCCCTATCTCCTGTAGGGCTGGTTTCATGGTTACAAAATTGTTCAATGACTGGCAATTCTGGAAGGTCTTTATTT
>NW_023182650.1:0-1232 GCF_002007445.2 Ailuropoda melanoleuca | reverse complement strand
AGAGAACAAACATGGTTACCTAAGGGGAGGTGAGGGGGCAGATGGGTGAAATAGGTGATGGGGATTAAGAAGGGCACTTGTGATGAGCACCAGGTACTGTACTAAGTGTTGAATCACTAAACTGGAATTTAAATAAAAATTTTAAAAAGAGTAAGTTTCTACATTAAAGTAAGTGGTTTTTTTTTTAGGTTCAAATGAGAAATCTAATATTGCACTGACTTGTTTCTTCCCTTGAATATCAGATGTGACTGAACACAGTGTGACGTGTGAAGGTGTAAATTACAATTAAACAAAATATTCCTTTGTGGCTATGACAAGTGTTTTGCAGCAGACCAAGGCTCCCAATGAGAGCAACTATGCCTGATGTATAAACTCATTTAAAGTATCATCTGTTGAATGCCTCACAGAGCTTCCAAGGGAGCAGAAATTGAAGATTAATGATCTGGTAGATAAAGAAAACTCAGGATTGCATCATCCCCATTGAATTTAGGGAACAGATTTTGATGTTAGAAGTGTACCTGACCAACCATAGAAATCTGCATGGATACTGGTACTCTTCTCCTGTGTGTGCTATCCTTAAGTGAGGGAGGGTTTTGTGGGTACTTCCTAGAGAAATTGTTAGGTCATAAGCAGGTCTTATATGTTAAATTTACTCTAGCATTCTAATATGTCTAAACTACTCGGTTTCCCTCTCTAAAAATATATCAGGAAATTTCTGCCATTTCACTGCCTTTTATCATAGCCAACTATAGCTTTCTATTCCTTCTTCTCCGGTCAGATTCCCTTACAATTTATTCTCACCTTTATTCCCCATGTTTCTGTAAATATTATTTGGTGAAAATTTTGTGATTCTTTTGGCATGCATTACACCTCTCTTGGGTCATATTTTGTAACTCACCCTTCATTGACGAATGGGACTTGGGTCTGGTTATACATCTAGAAGCAATGAGGTATGATAGCGTTTTGTTCTTATTAGGTTCAACGGTTCCTTGCAAGGCGGCACTTCAGTGGAGACGACTATAGATTCCACAGCCAAAGGGTAACTCACCTCTTTAAACAGGGAGGAAAGGGATGCTTCTAGGGGCAATGTTCAGAGCTTTGGTGTCTCCAGCTTCAGCTGATTCAGCCCATATAACACCCTACTCCAATTTTTGGTGTCTTACTTTTCCCAAAGTTGTAAGTTTTAAAATGAGGGACTCTGTGAGATTAAAAATCAAATTTGCTTTGTCAAT
>NW_023182649.1:0-3007 GCF_002007445.2 Ailuropoda melanoleuca | reverse complement strand
TAATTCATTTTTAGAAGTTTAGTAATATTTCACTTCAGTATTTCTTATTAACATGAAAGGCCTACGTTGGCAGGATGGATAATTTCCTCCCTCTTTAGGAGAAAACTCACTTCTACAAAAAGCTTCCTTTCTCTGTCTAGGTNAGCAGGAATATTGCCAGGAGATGAGATTGTAAGTATATTTTATTTGATAAATTTGGGGATGCTGACTTTAAGTCTTTGAACATTATTTAACTACAACCCATAGTAATTCATTTTTAGAAGTTTAGTAATATTTCACTTCAGTATTTCTTATTAACATGAAAGGCCTACGTTGGCGGGATGGATAATTTCCTCCCTCTTTAGGAGAAAACTCACTTCTACAAAAAGCTTCCTTTCTCTGTCTAGGATACCTTGAATCTGAAAAACAAAGTCCCTTTTATTTTTCATATAACTAATGGTCTTCCTGTTTTCTTCAGTAAATGTTAGTACAGACTGTTTCAGTGCAGGATAATGTCGATGCCATCTAGACAGAGTGAGCAGGAGACTGTCTTCTCCGGGCTGATATCGTCTGTGCCCGCAGCCACCTGTCCGTGGCTTCTGGGGAACTAGGTTCCTTGGACGGTGTCCTTNCCTCGGACGGTGTCCTCACTGACTGTGACCATAACCGGTTTGCTGGCGCTCCAGCAGAAATCAGGAAAAACAAAGCTAATTTTCTTTATATTTTGCCTAGTTCTTACTTTGACTCCTCTTCTAAGTGAGGACATTATAATCTTTTATTTAGAACCTCGGCACGTACAGAAGTGCATTTGTTTCTTATGTAAACTTTGGTTTCATGTGTAATGTTTTTGTATTCCTACCTTAATTTGCATTTGATGGTTAATACCTTGATTAGAATAGAAAAGTCTTAATTTTTGCTAAGGAACATCATTTAAGGATGATAGGTTTCAAATATAATAGATCCTTTTTGTTTGTTTCTAAAAGGAATTGACTTAGTAAGTAGGTGTTTTGAGAATGTTTATCATGAATTCTCCAACATCATCAAAATGACACAAAATCTTAAAATTGGTTCTTTGTGGGATCTTTCCCCAAGCATTGTGAATCGTATTTCCCTTTCTGGCTCCCGCTTGTTGTCCGGCCCTAGAGCAGCAAACCNTTCTTACTTTGACTCCTCTTCTAAGTGAGGACATTATAATCTTTTATTTAGAACCTCGGCACGTACAGAAGTGCATTTGTTTCTTATGTAAACTTTGGTTTCATGTGTAATGTTTTTGTATTCCTACCTTAATTTGCATTTGATGGTTAATACCTTGATTAGAAAAGTCTTAATTTTTGCTAAGGAACATCATTTAAGTATGATAGGTTTCAAATATAATAGATCCTTTTTGTTTGTTTCTAAAAGGAATTGACTTAGTAAGTAGGTGTTTTGAGAATGTTTATCATGAATTCTCCAACATCATCAAAATGACAGAAAATCTTAAAATTGGTTCTTTGTGGGATCTTTCCCCAAGCATTGTGAATCATATTTCCCTTTCTGGCTCCCACTTGTTGTCCGGCCCTAGAGCAGCAAACCGACAGCATGTTTTCTGGGGCAGCTGGTCCCCAGGAGCAGCAGTGAGTCTAAATGTTAGAGCAGTTGTTCAGTTGTAATACTGTGTTTGTCAGTTTAATCTGCGCCTTCAGTTTTAGGAAAGAAAATTCACACTTCCCACAAATAGAAAACGTGGGGNGCATTGTGAATCGTATTTCCCTTTCTGGCTCCCGCTTGTTGTCCGGCCCTAGAGCAGCAAACTGACAGCATGTTTTCTGGGGCAGCTGGTCCCCAGGAGCAGCAGTGAGTCTAAATGTTAGAGCAGTTGTTCAGTTGTAATACTGTGTTTGTCAGTTTAATCTGCGCCTTCAGAGTTTTAGGAAAGAAAATTCACACTTTCCACAAATAGAAAACGTGGGAAAAAAATGTTTAATTTCACTGGTCTCATTTGATCTGTGCCCTTGAAGTGCTCTTGAAAACTTAAGTGAGAATGTTTCTATCATAATAACTGCTCTGTTCACTTCCTCTCAGAAAAGCAGAGCTTTGTTGCCAGTAAAGCAACTTTGGGTGCCAAGTCCCAGTAGTTACAGTGTGAGGTGAGCTAGACCTGTCTCCACCACACTTTGGCAGTTGATAGCTTATCATGTACTGAAAATAATCCAGGTAGTAGAAAATGTCTAGTCCCAAACACTTGGAAATTTGCAGACTTAGTGTGGACATTTCCAGGGTCTACGTACAACCTGCCAGTAGTAAGCGTAGCTGAGTCCACGGATCTTGGTTTGTGTACCACGTGTGCATCTCTGATGCAAGAGATTTTACTTCCTTTTTAGGGTTTTGCCTCCACATGAGCTTTCTCCCTCTTCAGGTGGGAGCTTGTCTGTTNCTCCACGTGAGCTTTCTCCCTCTTCAGGTGGGAGCTTGTCTGTCGGCTCCCACGAGCAGCTGAAGAGCTGTCACGTGTTCACTGCAACATGGACGCTGTGTTCGGTGCTGCACGTGGACGTGTCTTTCCAGCACATATTTATAGCACCAACCTTTTTTCTTTTTTCAAGGTGAAATTTTAGATGTTAAACAACCAGTATACAGGTTCTGTAATTTCTTACTAACATTTCTTATACTGAGTACGCATGTTGCAAGTGCAACCGGGTGTGTGAAAATTGTGCCTAGTGTGTGAAATACGCAGCAGTGTAGTGTAGCGGAGAGGTCAGGTCTTACATGTTAACAGAGAGGGCTCCCATCCCACCTCATGTGTTTATTTAGTCGTGTGATCTTGAGGAAATTTCTTAACCGCTGATCCTCATTCCTCACCTGTAATATGAGCATATTAATATGTATTTCACTTGATTGTTTAAGGATTAAGTGAGATTATCTGTATAAAGCTTATAACCATGTGTTCAGAGCAAGTTTTGGCCAGCAAATAAATGTGGTTAAGAAATGTCTGTATACAGTGTAGCAAAAACACATGCATTTCCTACAACCACACGAGCAGAAATTCTCA
>NW_023182648.1:0-2663 GCF_002007445.2 Ailuropoda melanoleuca | reverse complement strand
CCGGGAGAGGAAAGACAAACGTGTCTGATGTGCACCCCTCGTGCTTCTCTGGGACAGACGTCACCAGAAAAACAGCCCAGAACCATTTAGCCCCCCCCTCTTGGCTACTGATTTAACAGTAAGCTCCTAGGGAGTATCCTGGGCTGGCAGGAGCCCATCATGGACTGAACCCCTGACCCCGGGAGCACCGTGGGCCTCCTGGAGTGACCGCGCAGCTTTNATGGACTGAACCCCTGACCCCGGGAGCACCGTGGGCCTCCTGGAGTGACCGCGTGGCTGCGGGGTGGAGACCTCCGCAGTGGGGTGCTCTGCTGACCGAGCGAGAGTGACGGGCAGGAAGGCAGGCTGGAATGCAGACCTCTGTCTTACTCTTCCAGAAGTTTCTTTGTCGGGGGCGTGCTCCCAGGAGGGGTGGAGACTCTGTCCCATGGCTTCGACTTCTGCGCAGCCCCCACTGTCACTGGTAAGGGCGCTAAGTCAGACCCACCTGGGAACGGTGTTTGTGGACCTGCCAATCCACACAGGACATCACCCAGCACTTGGCGTAGCAGTGCTTCACATGCAGTGACGGGGGAGGGACAGGGACATTTCTGATGGGACTCCAGCCCTCCACGACCACGTGAACCATAATCCCAGCTCGTGGGAAACCATCAGACCATAACTGAGAGTTGCAGGCACAGAGTGTGGCCAATGACCCGAATCACCTGTTAGGAATCTCTCGCCCTGCCTCGAGACCAGAGGGGGCAGCATTCTCTGTCCTTCCTTCACGTCTGTGACCCTGCATCCACCAGCACCCTGTGCAGCACAAGGTGGGGGTCCTTTCCTGTCTGGGGCATGTCAGGGTTCCTGAATCTGCTCTGCATGGTCAGGCTTGGGTTCACTAGAAAGACCTTGGTCTTGTGTCCTTGTCTGCCTGGATGCTGCTGGGACAAGTGACACCGAGTCACATTCACCTTTGAGTGAAGGAGAAGGCTCTTGATTGTCCCCAGTGCCTAAAGCAGGGTCAGCCTGGGCCAGTGGTTCCCTCACTGGGCGTCTTAAGACATGTCCCCATCAGAGATCAGGCTGGGGGGTCAGGTGAACACCGGGTTAGTCCCCTCAGCTTTGGAGAAAGGGGATTGGTAAGGGAGGGGGAGGTGAGGATATGAGGAGGGCNGTCTGGGGCATGTCAGGGTTCCTGGTATCTGCTCTGCATGGTCAGGCTTGGGTTCACTAGAAAGACCTTGGTCTTGTGTCCTTGTCTGCCTGGACGCTGCTGGGACACCGAGTCACATTCACCTTTGAGTCACATTCACCTTTGAGTGAAGGAGAAGGCTCTTGATTGTCCCCAGTGCCTAAAGCAGGGTCAGCCTGTGCCAGTGGTTCCCTCATTGGGCATCTTAAGACATGTCCCCATCAGAGATCAGGCTGGGGGTCAGGTGAACACTGGGTTAGTCCCCTCAGCTTTTGAGAAAGGGGATTGGTAGGGGATGGGGAGGTGATGATATAAGGAGGGCATAGGGAGGGGAGAGAATGGGTTACTATGGAGGATTTTAGGACAGATGCACGATTACATTCTGAAATTGCTTTTTCTGATGGCAAAGCCTAAAAGGTGTTATAGTTTGAATTTAGTTAAAACTTCACCCTGCAAAAGAGAAATTAAGAAACAGTCCCATTTACAATTGCACGAAAAAGAATAAAATACCTCAGAATAAACTTAACCAAGGAGATGAAAGACTTGCACTCTGAAAACAATAGAACACTGATGAGAGAAAGTGAAAAGAACACAAACAAATAAAGGTATTTCATGCTTGGGGATCGGGAGAAAAAATATTATTAAAATGTCCATACTGCCCAAAGCAATCTATAGATTTAATCCAATCCCTGTCAAAATATCAACGCATTTTTCACTAAACTAGAACAAATAATCCTAAAAATATGAGTGGAACTACAAAACAAAACAAAACAAAACAAAAACCTGAATAGCCAAAGCAATCTTGAAGAAGAACAAAGCTGGAGGTATCACAATCCCAGATTTCAAGATATACTATAAAGCAATAGTAATCAAAACAGCATGGTACTGGTACAAAAACAGACACATAGAATAGAACAGAGTAGAGACCCCAGAAATAAACCCACATTTATATGGTCAGTTAATCTTCAACAAAACAAGAAAGAATATCCAGTGGGAAAAAGACAGTCTCTTCAACAAATAGTGTTGGAAAAACTGGACAGCAATGTGCAAAAAAGATGAAACTGGACCACTTTCTTACACAATACACAAGCTCAAAATGTTTTTAAAGACCTAAAAAGAGAAACCTGAAACCATAAGAATCCTAGAGGAGAGCACAGGCAGTAATGTCTCTGACATCGGGTGCAGCAACATTTCTAGATGTGTCTCCTGAAGCAAGAGGAAACAAAAGCAAAAATAAGCTATTGGGACTACATCAAAATAAAAAGCTTCTGCACAGCAAAGGAAACAACCAACAAAACTAAAAGACAGTCTACTGAATGGGAGAAGATATTTGTGAATGACCTAGCCAACGAAGGGTTAGTATCCAAAATATATAAAGAACAGATACAACTCAAAAAACACCCCCAAAAAACAAATAATCCAATTAAAAATGGGCAGAAGACATGAACAGACATTTCTCCAAAGAGGACTTCCAGATGCCAACAGACAC
>NW_023182647.1:0-1398 GCF_002007445.2 Ailuropoda melanoleuca | reverse complement strand
TCACGCAATTACAGTTTTTTTGGGTTGTTGTGTAATATTACATTATATAAATAAATCACTGTTTATCCATTTGACTGTTGAAAAGCATCTGGGCTGTTCCTGGGTTTGAGCTAATAAGCGCAGAGTTTCTATGAACATTCTCGCGTAGGGCTCCTGGTGCACTTGGCAGGGCTCCGTTCCAGTGCAGGGGGTACGCTTCTGCGTGGAATTACCAAGTGCAAGAAGAGACTAAACGATTTATACCAAATTATTTTGCACTCAGCAAGTATAACTCACACTGAGCTCCCACCGCTCTGTGTTCTCTCTTCCATGTGGTCTGATCAGACTTTAATATTTAATTTTTGTTATCTGAGGGTGTGTAATGGTACTTTCTTGCGGTTTTAATTTGCATTTCCCTGGTTATTAACGAGGCTGAGCAATATCTCCTGTCTTTATTGACCATTTGGATTTCCCCTTTGCCCTTTGGGAAATGCCTGTCTATGTCTTTGCCTTTTCTTTTCTTTTCTTTTTTCTTTTCTTTTCTTTTCTTTTCTTTTCTTTTCTTTTCTTTTCTTTTCTTTTTTTCTTTTCTTTTCTTTTCTCTCTCTTTATGTGCACATGTGTTCGCAGGAATTCATTAAATGCTTCTGGATGTCAGTCTGTCAGTTACAAATGTTACAAATATTTGCTCCCAATTTCTGCCTTGGCTTTTCACTTTCTTTATAATGTCTTTAGGTGGACAGATTTTAAAAAATTTTACCATATGAATACTACTAATACTTTTTGTGTGTTGTTTAAGAAATCCGTTCCTGCACCAAGATCATGAAGATATTCCACTGTATTGTCTTTTAAGATCTTTATATTTTTGTCCCTATGTCCAAGTCTTTAATAATCCAGGAATCGAGTTTTGTGTATGGTGGCAGGTGGCAGGGTGCGGTTACTCCAGTGTGATTCATTTTAAAAGCCCATCCTCTTCCCACCGATGCACACCACCACTTCTTTTATATATCCGTTTTGCATTGCTTTTTCTCCTATGGGCAATCAGTGCCCCCTGTGCAAATTTGAGAAGGATGGAATTAACAACTTGTATACCTGTTCTTTCCTCTTCCCACTGATTGTTTCCATGCGGTCATTTTACAGACGGGGTATTATGAAAATAATGAAGTATCATCAGTATCGACTCTTCCTTGGGGAAGTTCTAGGCAGACTGCCACGTTCATGCCTTCTAAGCTCCCCTGGGCACCGTGGCCCCCGCTGCTGCCTTGCTCAGGGCCACCGTGTGGTTGCTGCTGTTGATAGCTGACTCTCAAGGTTTGATATTTTGGGGGGAACAAAGGGATCACTCAAATCACCAGGCAAAGAATTGGGAAAGTGAACCAGAGGGGAGCCCCACCTGCGGAAGTCGCTTCCTGGACCTGG
>NW_023182646.1:235-957 GCF_002007445.2 Ailuropoda melanoleuca | reverse complement strand
GTTACACATGGCTTTGTACCCAGTTGTGAGACTCATCTCACTCCGGAGCTGTACCAAATCGTTTCTAATGGCACTTTCAGAGATTCTTCCTGCTTTTTCCACCATAAGAAATAAAATGCAGTCCTACAAATATGTATTTAAGATACACAATCTGGAATGCCAAGACTTGGCAGGGGAGCCCCCGTTCCTGTCTGGGGTGTTGGGGCAGGGGTACTGGGGGGTGCTCTGTGCCAGCACCCACTCACCTCTCTTTCCTGCAGCAGTCTACGAAGCGTGTGCTTCCGGACGATGTGCTGCTGGCGCAAGAACAGGCCCACCCCAAGGGCCACCACCACCACCACCAGGAGGAGGCCGCCCATGATCCCGGTGGCAATGGATGGGATCTTGGGCCTGGAACGAGAGGGAGACATGGGAAAGTGAGGTTTGCTGACAGACTCCGTTACACTGGCATTTTATTATTTTCCGCATTTTTTGATACCTTGACATCATTTAACATTATCTCTAAGAAAGTAGATACCACATGGCTTCTAAAGAGAGGAGAGAATGCAAAGAGTTTCTAGGGTAGTGTTTCTACTTTCTTGAGCATAAGAAGACCCTCCCTCCCAGCTTTTTTACATTTTTTAAAATTGAGGTATCATCTGGACATCCCCATATAACAATTTTATTTTATTTTAATTTAATTTTTTTAAAGATTTTATTTATTCATTTGAGAGAGAGAGAGA
>NW_023182646.1:0-173 GCF_002007445.2 Ailuropoda melanoleuca | reverse complement strand
GGAGGAGCCTGATGTGGGGCTCGATCCCAGGACTCTGGGATCACGCCCTGAGCTGAAGGCAGATGCTTAACAACTGAACCACCCAGGTGCCCCACAATTTTATTTTAATCTATTAAGAAACCACATAATTCAAAACATAACTCAGACTTCGATAATGCTTTTCATATGAATTT
>NW_023182645.1:0-578 GCF_002007445.2 Ailuropoda melanoleuca | reverse complement strand
TAACGTATTCATGTATTAAACCCAGGTATCATGTTTGTGGATACTAAGAAAATCAAATGAGGGGATGCCTGTGTGGCTCAGATGGTTAAGCATCTGCCTTCAGCTCAGGTCATGATCCCAGGGTCCTGGGATCGAGTACCACATCANGGATCGAGTCCCACATCGGGCTCCTTGCTCACCATGGAGCCTGCTTCTCCCTCTGCCTGCTGCTCCCCCTGCTTGTGCTCTCTGTCTGACAAATAAATAAAATCTTAAAAAAAAAAAGGAAAATCAAATGACAACTGAGTATTGGTGAATTGTCTTGTGTAGCCAAGAGAGTCCTGGTTTGGGACGTAAAAGATTTGCCTATTGATCACAGTCTAGGAATCAGAAGACTGATTTCCCATATCTGGATCAAAATGTAATCAATAAAATAGGCTTTGGTCCTAGGTGATCTTAAAGTTTATTTATTTAACTTTGTTATTTGATTATCACCTACCTGACGGTTTGTTTTTTAAAAGGTGATTTGTAGGAAGTATTTATTAATTAACCAGGAATTGTTTGGTTTGTAGATTCTGGTGTTAGAACTTTGAGAATTT
>NW_023182644.1:325-530 GCF_002007445.2 Ailuropoda melanoleuca | reverse complement strand
GGTTTTGATTTGAATTTCCCTGATGGCTAATGATTTTGAACATTTTTTCATGTGTCTGTTAGCTATTTGTAGGTCTTCATTGGAAAAGTGTCTGTTCATATCTGCTGCCCATTTTTTGATTTCTTTGTTTCTCATGTATTGAGTTTGAGAAGTTCTTTGAGATCTTGGATACCAGTCTTTTATCTGTAGTGTCATTTGCAAATAT
>NW_023182644.1:0-241 GCF_002007445.2 Ailuropoda melanoleuca | reverse complement strand
GCTTTTTATCTTGATGAAGTCCCACAAGTTCATTTTATCTTTTGTTTCTCTTGCCTCTGGAGATGTGTCATGAAAAAGGTTGCTTTGGCCAATGTCGTACAGGTTGCTGCCTATGTTCTCCTCTAGAATTTTGATGGATTCCTGTTTCACATCAAGGTCTTTCATCCATGTGGAGTTTATTTTTGTGTATGGTGTGAGAGAGTGGTCAAGTTTCCTTCTTTTGCATGTAGCTGTCCAATTT
>NW_023182643.1:0-1679 GCF_002007445.2 Ailuropoda melanoleuca | reverse complement strand
AAAAAAAAAAGGAAAATCAAATGACAACTGAGTATTGGTGAATTGTCTTGTGTAGCCAAGAGAGTCCTGGTTTGGGACGTAAAAGATTTGCCTATTGATCACAGTCTAGGAATCAGAAGACTGATTTCCCATATCTGGATCAAAATGTAATCAATAANGCTCACCATGGAGCCTGCTTCTCCCTCTGCCTGCTGCTCCCCCTGCTTGTGCTCTCTGTCTGACAAATAAATAAAATCTTAAAAAAAAAAAGGAAAATCAAATGACAACTGAGTATTGGTGAATTGTCTTGTGTAGCCAAGAGAGTCCTGGTTTGGGACGTAAAAGATTTGCCTATTGATCACAGTCTAGGAATCAGAAGACTGATTTCCCATATCTGGATCAAAATGTAATCAATAAAATAGGCTTTGGTCCTAGGTGATCTTAAAGTTTATTTATTTAACTTTGTTATTTGATTATCACCTACCTGATGGTTTGTTTTTTAAAAGGTGATGAGTAGGAAGTATTTATTAATTAACCAGGAATTGTTTGGTTTGTAGATTCTGGTGTTAGAACTTTGAGAATTTATTTGTGTTTGGCCTCAGACTAAACATGAAAATAAAGATGCTACCATGGCATATCAAAGATGGGAAAGTTTACATAGTACATGGCACATGTAATTGGCAAATGAAGAAGAAAGAAATTTATAGCAAATCTTGAGCTCTGATTTATTCATGCTTTGATTTTTTTCAAAACCTTTGCCCTTCAGATGTCCTTTAAAACAAAATTGCTCATCATCTGGCCAAAATTTCTTGACCCAAATCAGATCTCCCATTCTGACAAAAGATTATATTCAGTTTCTGGATATAGTCTAATGCATGTAATTTGGATTTAACATTTCTGAAATGTTTAGGTAATTAATATGATCATTTAGATGACCTAGTTAGAATCTGGGTTTTTTTCTAGAAAACCTGGAGTACACATTTTCTCTGCATTGTGAATCCCGACTATCTAAATGGGAAATTTCCATATTGTAGAAAAGCGAATAAGGAAGGGTTTCAATTATTCAATCGGAAAAGAATATTCTTTTCTCAGAAAGCTGAGGTCCGTTTGTTGAAAAGAAGTGATCAGGGAACCAGAGCTCACTCTTTTAAGGCATCCTCAAGACTAAGATTCAAATCTGACTGTTGGATTCCCATTGCGGAAGCTTTTCTCTGGCTCTGTATCAGCGATGGGGCAAAGTCTAAGATCCATGTCGTGGAACAAAGCCTTTCCTATCTGGCCTTACCTGCAACAGCCCCTCGTCTCCCTCCCCTTCCCTCTGTATACCTGCCCTGCTATATATGCACGTACTGTGTGATTCCTTCATTCCCCAATCTTCCTTTTACTAATCCTTATCAAACCGTGTGACTTTGGAAAAGATATTAAGCTCATGCCCTTCAGTTTCCTAAGGTAGTAGAAATAATATGAGGACCTTCTCTTTTGGTCACTATGAAATCAAATGAAAAAAAATAGATATCTTAGCTCTCGGTAATGATATGAGTGCTTTATGTATGCTGGGCCCATATCTAGGACCTTACTGTGTATTATTTCCTTTTATCCCCATATAGCTCTAAGGTCAGTGACCTTCATATGGGGATATTCACATCTCTATTTTACAGAAAAAGAAACAGGCAAAGGAGGGCTTGACACTTTGCTTCAGG
>NW_023182642.1:0-1243 GCF_002007445.2 Ailuropoda melanoleuca | reverse complement strand
AATCTAAAATGCAGTTTTTATATTCTCACCTCAAGAAGCTGGAACAGCAACAGAGTGACAGGCCTAATCCAATCACGAGGAAGCGGTTGACCAAGATTAGAGCAGAAATCAATGAATTAGAAAGCAGAACTACAGTAGAANGACCAGAACCACAGTAGAGCAGATCAACAGGACTAGAAGCTGGTTCTTTGAGAGAATCCATAAAATTGATAGACCACTGGCAAAACTTGTCCAAAAACAAAGAGAAAGGACTGAGATTATTAAAATTATGACTGAAAAGGGAGAGGTCACGACCAGCACCATTGAAATTGCAAGGATTATTAGAAACTTTTATCAACAGCTATATGCCAAAAAACTAAACAATCTGGAAGAGATGGAGGCCTTCCTGGAAACCTATAAACTACCAAGACTGAAACAGGAAGAAATAGATTTCTTAAATAGGCCAATTAACTATGAAGAAATTGAGTCAGTGATAAACAACCTTCCAAATAATAAAACTCCAGGCCCGGATGGTTTTCCTGGGGAATTCTACCAAATATTCAAAGAAGAAATAATACCTATTCTCCTAAAGTTTTTTCAAAAAATAGAAACAGAAGGAAAGCTACCAAACTCATTCTATGAGGCTAATATTACCTTGATCCCCAAACCAGGCAAAGACCCCCTCAAAAAGGAGAATTACAGACCGATTTCTCTAATGAATATGGATGCCAAAATCCTCAACAAGATCCTTGCTAATAGAATCCAACAGTACATTAAAAGGATTATCCATCATGACCAAGTGGGATTCATACCTGGGATGCAAGCATGGTTCAACACTCGCAAATCAATCAATGTGATACATCATATCAACAAGAAAAGACTCAAGAACCATATGATCCTCTCAATTGATGCAGAAAAAGCATTTGACAAAATACAGCATCCTTTCCTGATTAAAACCCTTCAGAGTGTAGGAATAGAGGGTACATTTCTCAATCTCATAAAAGCCATCTATGAAAAGCCTACTGCAAGCATTATTCTCAATGGGGAAAAGCTGGAAGCCTTTCCCTTAAGATCAGGAACACGACAAGGATGCCCACTCTCGCCACTATTATTCAACATAGTACTAGAAGTCCTTGCAACAGCAATCAGACGACAAAAAGGGATCAAAGGTATCCAAATTGGCAAAGAAGTAATCAAAATGTCTCTCTTCGCAGATGACATGATACTCCATATGGAAAACCCAAAAGAATCCACTCCCAAACTA
>NW_023182641.1:0-636 GCF_002007445.2 Ailuropoda melanoleuca | reverse complement strand
AACCAGGAAATCAAAAATCAATTTAAACAATTTATGGAGACCAATGAGAATGAAAACACAACGGTCCAAAAACCTATGGGATACTGCAAAGGCAGTCCTAAGGGGAAAATACATAGCCACCCAAGCCTCATTCAAAAGAACAGAAAAATCTAAAATGCAGTTTTAATATTCTTACCTCAAGAAGCTGGAGNGTAACCGGAACAGAAGAATAGGCCTAATGCATGCACGAGAAAGTAGTTGATCAAGATTAGAGCAGAGATCATTGAATTAGAAACCAGGAGCACAGTACAGCAGATCAACAGAACTAGAAGCTGGTTCTTTGAGAGAATCAATAAAATTGACAGACCACTGGCAAGACTTATCCAAAAGAATAGAGAAAGGACCCAAATTAATAAAATTATGAATGAAAAAGGAGAGGTCACAACCAACACCAATGAAATTGGAAGGATTATTAGAAACTTTTATCAACAGCTTTATGCCAATAAATTAAGCAATCTGGAAGAGATGGAGGCCTTCCTGGAAACCTGTAAACTACCAAGAATGAAACAGGAAGAAATTGATTTTCTAAATAGGCCAATTAATTATGAAGAGATTGAGTCAGTGATAAACAACCTTCCAAATAACAAAACTCCAGGC
>NW_023182640.1:0-1351 GCF_002007445.2 Ailuropoda melanoleuca | reverse complement strand
CACATGCAGAAGAATGAAACTGGACCATTCTCTTACACCATACACAAGATAAACTCAAAATGGATGAAAGATCTCAATGTGAGGCAGGAATACATCAAAATCCTAGAGGAGAACATAGGCAGCAGCCTCTTTGACCTCAGCAACTTCTTGCAAGACATGTCTGCAAAGGCAAGGGAAACAAAAGCAAAAATGAACTATTGGAACTTCATCAAGATAAAAAGCTTCTGCCCTGCAAATAAACAGTCAATAAAACTAAGAGGCAACCCACGGAATGGGAGAAGATATTTGCAAATGACACTACAGTTAAAGGGCTGGTATCCAAGAACCTAAAGGACTTCTCAAACTCAACACCCAAAAAACAAATAATCCAGTCAAAAAATGGACAGAAGACATGAACAGACACTTCTCCAAAAAAGACATACAAATGGCTAATAGACATATGAGAAAGTGCTCCACATCACTTGCCATCAGGGAAATACAAATCAAAACCACAATGAGGGAGCCAACGGAGTGGGAGAATATATTTGCAAATGACACCACAGGTAAAAGACTGGTATGCAAGATCTACAAAGAACTTCTCAAACTCAATATACAGGAAACAAATAAACAAATCATAAAATGGGCAGAAGATAAGAACAGACACTTTTCCAATGAAGACATACAAATAGCTAACAGACACAGGAAAAAATGTTCAAAATCATTAGCCATAAGGGAAATTCAAATCAAAACCACACTGAGATATGACCTTACGCCAGTTAGAATGGCAAAAATTGACAAAGCAAGAAACAACAATTGTTGGAGAGGATGTGGAGAAAGGGGATCCCTCCTACATTGTTGGTGGGAATGCAAGTTGGTACAGCCACTCTGGAAAACAGTGTGGAGGTCCCTTAAAAAGTTAAAAATTGAACTACCCTATGACCCAGCCATTGCACTACTGGGTGTTTACCCCAAAGATACAGACGTAGTAAAGAGAAGGGCCATATGCACCCCAATGTTCATAGCTGCATTGTCCACAATAGCTAAATCGTGGAAGGAGCCGAGATGCCCTTCAACAGATGACTGAATTAAGAAGATGTGGTCCACATATACAATGGAATATTACTCAGCCATCAAAAAGAATGATTTCTCAACATTTGGTGCAACATGGACAGCACTGGAGGAGATAACACTAAGTGAAATAAGTCAAGCAGAGAAGGACAATTATCATATGGTTTTTCTCATCTATGGAACATAAGAAGTAGGAAGATCAGTAGGAGAAGAAAGGGATAAAGAAAGGGGGGCAATCAGAAGGGGGAATGAAGCATTAGAGACTATGGACTCTGAGAAACAAACTGAGGGCTTCAGAGGGGAG
>NW_023182639.1:0-1000 GCF_002007445.2 Ailuropoda melanoleuca | reverse complement strand
TTTTTGGCTTGGCCGAGACAAACGAAGAAATCCTCTCTTCTGTCTCGTTGCCTTCTCAGTGCCTTCCAACACTGCCAGGTATTGCCTATTATCACCTTTAATTTGACAGGAAGTAATTTCCCGACAGTGGACCTCTCCCAAGAAACCACTCACTCAATTCGAGCTGTCAAACTGGAACACGGGAACACCAGCTCACACAAGACCTTCGACGTCAGCCCCTTCCTCCCACACGGTCTTCTCTGGACCGTAGGAGAAATAGAGTTTGCCTTCCTTCTCCTTGGGGCAGAAATCACCAGAATGGGGAAGCAACCACTTCTAATGCCATCTTTAGAGCTAGACGATTGAGGGCCTGCATTTCTCACATCTTAGCAAAGGAGCTGGGGAGTTCAAAGCAGGTCCGTCCTAGGACCAAGGCTAAAGTGACAGCAGTCCCAGCATGGAGGGAGACACACGGAGACCTGTCCCGCCACGCGTGAAGCCAACACAGTAACTAACCACAGAGCCAAGACGGGAAGAGGCTCTTCTTCCTTTCCACAAACCGGGCAGTGGCAGACGCGGATTTACACGAGGGTGANTTACATGAGGGTGAGGGACTTCCAGGGCCAGGATGCCTCACTTCAAGGTCGCTGGGAAGGGTCCTAGTGAAATATTTTAACCTTCGTCAATGAAGACGCTTTCCCCTCTGACCTCCCCTCCATCACATGCTTGTAGATACTGGAAGACACTCTGAGCATCAGAGGAGAAGCTGAGTGAGGGGTCCATTTAACTTGGGTTTCATGGGATGTTTTCCGTGGTTTGCAGTTACTTCCACGTGCTGCGAGGTTATTGCTGGCCACCCTGAGGCGTGGCCTCCAGGAAGTCTCCTGCCGCCGCTGGGCATTCTCATTTGTCCTCCTGACACGAGGGTGCAAGGCCAGGGGCTGTGTAGGAGGGTGAGCACATTCTGGAAGCCTGGCGTAGTGAAGGAGGGCCAAGCACTGGAATGTACAAAGCCAGAAAC
>NW_023182638.1:399-690 GCF_002007445.2 Ailuropoda melanoleuca | reverse complement strand
GATCATCATCTCTCGTGAGTAAGGGAGCATGAATGAAAAGGGTCAGGATTTTCGAGGACTCATCGCCCTTCACATTGGTAACAAAGCAGAGCGTCTAGGAAAACACCTCCAGCGAACAGCACCCTTTTCACTGGGGATCCCGATTCCACATTGGGTGTAGGGCCTGGGGAGGATCCAGCCCTTAGAACCAAGAAACAAAGTGTGAGGGGAAAGCCCTTGAAGTCACGACGGCCTTATGGAAGGTGGAACAGGAATCAAGGTGCTTTGGTACCGTGAGTGAAACACGACGAA
>NW_023182638.1:0-190 GCF_002007445.2 Ailuropoda melanoleuca | reverse complement strand
AAAGTGGTCGCAGAAGCCTGACGAGAGTGCCCCATAGTGGTCTCTGAGACCCCACACAGTCCAGGGAAATATCAACGATCATCATCTCTCATAAGGGAGCACGAATGAAAAGGTACAGTATTTTCGAGGACTCAGCGCCCTTCTCATTGGTAATAAAGAAGAGCGTCCAGGAAAACACCTCCAGCGTACA
>NW_023182637.1:0-6331 GCF_002007445.2 Ailuropoda melanoleuca | reverse complement strand
TGCAAGGTGCGTTAAGCATAAGAATGGGGGGGGGATTGGACACAATGTCCAGTGACATTATGAGCGGTGACAGTGGCAGAGAAGAAGGAAGCTAAGCAAGCAAATTGCATGAGCACACAAGAGATATTTTAATAAGTGCAGGGAAGAAGGATGAAGGGATTTGAACTTTCAGGTTTGTGATTGAGTTATTGAGACAAAAATAAATCTTCTCCCTTCTATTAGCATTCAAACAAGCACCTAGAGTTCAACTGGTGTATCTATGTTGTGTAGAATGCCACACCGTATGCTATCTATTAAAATATTTACCCCAAATTCTGTTCATGTATGCATGTTTTATTCTTAACTCAAAATTATAATCCTCACAGACACAGAACCTCCAGCTACCAGCAAATTACTTATCTAATTTGTATTACAGTTAGGTAGTCTTGAATTTACTGACACTTCCAGCAGTGGATAGAGAAGGTAATAACAAGGTGGTAACGTTTGCGAATTATAACAGTTAGAATTCCATTTAAGCAGTTTTGTAGGATGAACGGGATTTTTTCCTAGAGACATAGTAGGAAAAGAGAGCATTTGTCATCGAGACTGTTCCAAGAAACAATGTGGAGGTTTAGAGAAAAGCACTGTAGCCATAGGACCTAGTGGTAGGGTGGAAATGAGGGAGATCAAGCAGCACATGGAAATTTGTAAGAACTTTGCTTAATTAGAGAAGTATAGCCTTATCTGATACCTTAAAATTGTCTAAGACTTTATGAATATTTCTGTAACGGAGAAGAATCAAAGGAGTATGGAAAACATGACAGCATATATGAAATAGTTTAAAAAACAATAATGGTGTAATTTTTAGTAAACAAAAGTTTGTGATTTTTATATCAACTTGTATAAAGATTTAAAAAATTTGACTTGTAATAAATTTTTTCCTGTTATAATTTTCTGTACCAAATAAATCTTGTCCAGTAATCTAATTCACCATGCAAACAATTATTCTGATGCCATTAGGATTCTTTCACCATTTCACAAGTTCTGTGGGGAAAAACAAGCCAGTATAATTGTCCATGTACCTAATTTTTGTCTGACTATTTACCCCCATATTATTCCTTTATGTTACCCTAGAGTATGGATAATGATAAATAAGATCACCCAGGAAGATGTCGGCAAACCCCAGTTCTAATGTTGTTGACTGAACTGCTTCAATGTGGTTGAAAATAATAATGAAATAGTGATCCAATCATCCTGTTCTCATTTTCTCATTTCCCTTTTTCTTCCCCTTTGATGATCAAGGTACTGAATTATCTATGACATTTTACAAAATTATTAATAAATAATAATAATCTATTGAACTCTTACTGCATAAAGCAAACCATACTCGGGGGTCAGGGGGTGGGAGCATCCTCCTAGGGTGAATTAGAGCATCTGCATTTGAACCATCTTTGGGGATCTAACATGAGGATATATTCCACCTCATGTATTAAGTCTAGTTTATTTTGGATCCATATTAGAGAATGTTATGTTAATATGAATGATTTAATCTTTCCCTCAGTTTACTCATCTGAAGAATAACAAACTGCCAGAACATTGGCTTACTTTCAGTAAAATTAACCTGCAAATTAAAACACATACCAGATTAAAATATGTGGTGATGTAAACCTCAGGTACTTACCTTATATGGTGACATTGATCAGCCCTCTAGGCAGTACTTGAATATGTACTAGCAGTGTGTTACTTAATTTCTAAATATTGGGAATTTTCAGGTAACTGAAATTGATTTCTATGTTAATACAATAAAACAAACTGCACGTAATTTTAATCCTGTGAACATTACTGTGGCATTTAATGACTCAAAATATGGCCTATATTGGCAATAATGGTGAATACTCAATGTAAGTCTGAAAAGAATATCCACTAGGTGAGGCTGAGCTGCAGGGTTATTCAAATATGATAATTTTATGCCAATTTTATCTTCTTATTCTATCAATTACTGAGAGTCTAGTGTTTATCCTACTATGACTGTGGATTTATCTATATTCCTCCCCTTATTTCTGTCAATATTTGTTTTAAGACTTTTGCAACTATGTTTAAGTGGGATATCACCTAGTTTTCTATCTTTATTAGATGCAAACACCCTTAGAAAATCTGTTGTTTTCTAAAGAAATTTATCCTTGTAAAATGACTTGGTAATAATTCTATTTTGTCAGATATTATATAGTTTAATAGATGAACATATTAATATACCTTTCTTAAGCTCTTCCTATTTTGTATCTCATTCTAACATTTTAATATTTATTTTCAACCTGTCTCTGTTTCAAGCTTTATATTTATATTGTGTTTTTGTAGCCAATACATATTTGTATACAATGTTCATGTGAAACTTCTACCACTGAAGTGAAAATTTCTATTTAAGTGAAAATTTTAACTTCTTCACCTTTAATTTAATTATTATCAGGGTACAATTTAAGTCAACCATCTTTTTATTGGTTTTCTATTTATTCTATTTGGTTTTTTTTCTTCTTTTTCTCATTATGTCTTTTTTGAGTGAATGCCATCCTTGGTATTCCATTTTATCTAGGTATTTTTTGTTGTTATTATTACTTATCCTAAGCTTTGTGTTTTGTCTGAGCATCTTGGGTATGTGTGTTATTGTCCTTTATTAAATTTGACAACTTATAGGTATTATTTCATTAAGTAACTATTCTGCTACATTCTCTATATTCACTTCTTATAGGACTCTAATTTTACACATTACACTGTTTAAATTGTCACATATGTCTTGGGCATTCCTTTTAGTGTAGGTCAGTGTCTATTAACTGTTTTACCTCTTGATATATTATAGCTTGATTTAGGTTTAATTTATCACAGGCTTCAAATATTTTTAAGTCAGGTTAAAGCTTTTTTTTTTTTTTTTAGTAAGTCTTGGCATTTGGGCATCAATTAACTTTGTAGATGTCTGTATGTTTTACAACCCAGATATCAGCTTTTTAATCTGGAGGGGATGTTTCTCTGGTTTAGAGCAACCTATGAGATTGTTTTTACTGTGGTGTTCACCTTGCCATCCATCTTCACCTCCTACTTTTCCCACCTCCAAGTTATCTCTCCATCCTGCTACCCTATGCCCAGTCATCTGTGGGGTACCATAATGCACTACCAAAGGAGCATGCACCAAATGGTGATGTTCCTGAGCTCTTTTTCCCTGCAGCAACCTTGTCAATGGGGAAGAGTACACATATCTCAGGGGGATTCCTCTTGTCTTGAGAGCTGAGAGCCTTCAATGTGCTGTTAATAAGCACCTAGTTGAAGCATCAGGGGATAGGAATGGCACCATTTACTGGCACCATATACTGGTATATATATTGGTATCTTTCATACCAATCCACACTTGGAGATTAAGACTGACCAACAATTCCAATATTTTCTTCTTATTCTCTTGTATGGAAGTTCATTCCTTCACCATGGCCTTAGAGATGAAAGCAACCATGCATCTCATTTTTGTTTGGAAAGAGCTTATCTGGTATTTCCCTTTCATTATGAGGAAACAATCATCTCTTAAATCTTTCTATATCCTAACAAAATGTGGAAGTGCCTTAATTTAAGTTTATATGCAACAAATGCTTTTGTGCCAGGAAAAAATATATAAATGATTCAGCTACATGACAATACACTCAGTATATTATTAAACACTTTTCTAAATACTATCAATGATTCCTTCACATATGTGTTATCTTCTATACTCGTTGCTCTAGCAAAAGACTTAAATGAGATATACAGTAGCAAGACAGAGCAAAATAATCTTATATCATCAATGTCTCTAGTTCTTCAATGAAGTACTTCTCTGTTTTTCTATTTTNCTCTAGCAAAAGACTTAAATGAGATATACAGTAGCAACAGAGCAAAATAATCTTATATCATCAATGTCTCTAGTTCTTCAATGAAGTACTTCTCTGTTTTTCTATTTTTAAACTTACTTTTATATTTATGCTATATATGTATACCGATATTTTTGTGAAAATGAAATAACTTCCTCTAATTATATGGAGATATGAATCACTTGAACAAACTTTGGGACTATGGTTTTAAGTTCTAAATTCTAGTCTCTGTCTCTTAAGTCATGAAAACAAGTTTGGGAATGTTTTACCCACGTATAAATATGTCTCATACTCTATACTCTTTTTTAACTTCTGCTGGGCACTTGTCACCACTTTCTTTGTTTATGATGCTTATCTTTCTTTATAAACTTTTGAATAAAAAGTAGTATACACACTTTTCCTTTTATGCTCTGCTAGAATAGGTATTTGGATAGAGCACATATTTTATCTAATATTATATGTCTGATTGCAAGAAAATATATTGTATGAATTAATTTCATGGGGACAAGATTAGTCATAAAATGCAGGTGAATTGTACCTTTGGAAACTACACTAAATAGTTATAATAAGATCTCAGTCTAAATATTCCAAATAATTCCTTTGTCATTTTTATTTTGTATGGGAAATTTGCAGAATGGTGGTGGTCTTTAACAGAATGGAACCAAAATAATTAGCTTATGAAGCAGTAAATCAGGTTGTTTCAGTGCTGATTGAACAACTAGAATAATCTGATTTATTGTTAAGTTATTAGAAGTTGTTTTGAGAAAACAGGAGGAGGGGTGAAGAAATTATGAACCATTTTTATTTAAATTTTCAAAACGCCATAAAAATACATAAATTATGGCCAATGAATAACTTATTCTTCAGTGGAAATTTATTATAAATACTCCTACTTTACTATTGAAAGCCCAAGGCTGGCTAAAAATTAATTACTTGTTTGCTGAACTCATATAAAATAAGCCAAGGGTAATTAAATAAATATTTTAGTGTAAAGCTTACTTCATTATTAAATCCTATAATTTAGTTTTTTCCCCTTAAATTTTAGTGGGGTATAGTGTCTATGAGTTCATATGGGAACAAGTTCTCAACATCATCGAATGACATATGCCATGTATGTTCATCTTATTTTCCTGTATATTTGACCATGAGTTACTAACCTCAGCACTTTTAGCAAGAAGACAAAATGTGACAGAAGAAGAATGAAGTCTTGAAGGGGGTGATCTGCTGCCTTTGAAAAACAGGCACTTAACAGCTTGAGGAAGCTTTAAATGAATGAAGGCTATAAGAAAACTGTCAGTGACAGAAGGCAGACTATTAGATAATGAAAGTTTAGGTTGCTCAGGACAGAGAATTGGTGAGGCTGCAGGTGACATTCATTCCTGAAAGCCAGTTATGTCCTTGAAGACGCATTGTGAATGTTTTACTCGTGGAGATCAGGATGTCTGGCCATGACCATTCCAGTAATTCATCATTATTGCAAGGGCACTAATCTCAGGGTGACATCAGTGTGGATAACTCAAGCACAAATAAAAAATTGGGACATGTTCTGGTGTTAGATACCTAAAAAATTCCAGGATTACTTCCCATTCAATAAATAAATGAATTATAATCACTTAATGGTTATGCACTATGTGCAAAACTTCTTTGAGAGGCAGGATGGTCATATTTCAAGGTGTCCCCCGCCAGCCACCTCCACCACACAATTAAACATTTGACAGTGATAAGGAATAGGTAGAGCTATGGTTTTAGTTTGGCACAGATATAACAGATTATTTGAGCTTTAAACTAACTTTTGGAATGTAAATATCCTAATAAGGTAGAAATGCATAAATTATCTTACCTTCCAAATAATCAGATTTTGAACATTATTTATACTTCTTTGTGCTTTTATTAAAAAAAGATTTTTATTGGGGGATATCATATCATAAATTATTCTTTAAAATATTTGCAGGTGTAAAAGAAATAGAAAACAAAACAAAACTCTCATCTATATAAGAAAAGACAATTAATTAACAGAGGCCCTTAATAATACATGAGAATCTGGATAAAAAAATCATGATTGGGCAAATACATCATAAGAAGCAGCTTTCGGCAACTTCATTAATTACAGACTGCAAAGCCTCAATGTCATCTCTTGAAGCTGTTATTTTAGAAAATACTTCTTAAAAGCGTTACCATTCTAAAACCAAGAAGTATCTACAAGCTATAACTATTTGTTATATCCACAGTATCTTTCTTGGGAATGGGAAAAGGAGAAAGAACAACAAAGGGATGAAGAGAAACTTTGGAGATGATGAGTAAGTTTATTACCTGGATTATGGTGATGGTAACATGAGTATAGATTATTTCCCAAATCACCAAATTGTATATATTAATTAAGTGCAGGTTTTTGTATACCAAATATACTTCATAAAGATGGGGGAAGGAGTAATTTCCTGGGGCACTAATGCCTATTTAAAAAAAAATGCATC
>NW_023182636.1:552-1152 GCF_002007445.2 Ailuropoda melanoleuca | reverse complement strand
TTCCACGATTTAGCTATTGTGGACAATGCTGCTATGAACATTGGGATACATATGGCCCTTCTCTTCACTATATCTGTATCTTCGGGGCAAACACCCAGCAACGGCTGGGTCATAGGGTAGCTCAATTTTAAACTTTTTAAGGGACCTCCACACTGTTTTCAGAGTGGCTGTACCAACTGGCATTCCCACCAACAATGTAGGAGGGATCCCCTTTCTCCACATCCTCTCCAACAATTGTTGTTTCTTGCCTATTTTTGCCATTCTAACTGGCGTAAGGTGGTATCTCAGTGTGGTTTTGATTTGAATTTCCTTGATGGCTAATGATTTTGAACATTTTTTCATGTGTCTGTTAGCCATTNACATTTTTTCATGTGTCTGTTAGCCATTTGTATGTCTTCATTGGAAAAGTGTCTGTTCATATCTTCTGCCCATTTTATGATTTGCTTATTTGTTTCTCGCGTATTGAATTTGAGAAGCTCTTTGTAGATCTTGGATACCAGTCCTTTATCTGTAGTACCCTTTGCAAATAAATTCTCCCATTCCGTGGGCTGCCTCTTAGTTTTTTTGACTGTTTCCTTGGCTGTGCAGAAGCTTTTTATC
>NW_023182636.1:0-241 GCF_002007445.2 Ailuropoda melanoleuca | reverse complement strand
CTGGGATCACGCCCTGAGCCGAAGGCAGACGCTTAACCACTGTGCCACCCAGGCGCCCCTGGAGTTTATTTTTGTGTATGGTGTGAGAGAGTGGTCAAGTTTCATTCTTTTGCATGTAGCTGTCCAATTTTCCCAGCACTGTTTACTGAAAAGACTGTCTTTTTTCCACCGGATGGGGTTTTCAATCTAACTGCATATTCAAATTACCTCATGAGCTTTTCCAAAATACCAGCCTAAGGCT
>NW_023182635.1:0-770 GCF_002007445.2 Ailuropoda melanoleuca | reverse complement strand
AGTTGATGGCTTTATAAAATATAAACATGTACAAAATTATATAAATCACTATTCTAAACAGAAATGGCTTCTGTGGTAATATCAAAATTGATCAACTATTTTTATCTCATTTAAAATAATATCTTCATTACTTTATCTCATAAACATTTAGATCACTTAGGCTTATGTCTGTGTCATCATGTAGCTCTCACATAGCATAGCGTTTTGATTTTTTTGTATTGCCTTTTTTATTTTCTCATTCTTTTTTTTCTCATTCTTATCAAGGACTTGCAGGGGCACTATTTTTCTATGACTGTAAATAAGCATATGCTTGAGATTTTCTTGTGTGTGTGTGTTTCTAATATTANCTAATATTATGAAGAGCTGAAAGATGGTTTCCATTGAATACGTGCCACCTACATTTTAATATTACATTTTACTGTACTCACTTTATTTCATGTACAATATGCTTTTAAAACTGTATGTTCACTTAGCATACGAGTAAGAGACTGTTATGCTGGGTGGTTTTATTTTCTACATGTGTTAAAATTGGTAGAGTTAGTTGGTAAGTCTGGCGATAAAAGCTTGAATTACGCCTCTTATATGCCAAGATTCCTCTTGGCTGAGTGTTTTGGGTATTTAAGTGTAACATACGTTAAGTGTCAATAGAATTAGAAAAGCATCCCTGTAGTAATACCTTTATTTTCAATCTGTTTTGTAATCTCAGTGCCCAATATTTTGCAGAGGAAGCACGCTAAGCATAACCAGGGTCTTGTTTCTTGTGCATTTGT
>NW_023182634.1:0-588 GCF_002007445.2 Ailuropoda melanoleuca | reverse complement strand
CTTTGTACAATATTTTCCATTCATCTGCTATTTGGATATGGTTCCACTATTTGATTTGTTAATTTTTAGGGGCAATCACTCTGATAGGTNTAGGTGGTTTTAAAAAATCCCACAAGCACCGCATATATCAAGTTTCAAAATAAATTGATGGAAGTGTTGACATTGTCTGATGTGATGAACTCTCTGTAATTACATAAAGTTCATTAATCATGTTCACATCTTCTTCGTCTTTACTGGGTCTTGTTGTTTTGTTTTCTGTTCTCTCAGTTTCGGAGAGAACTCTATGATAGTCCAACTGTAACTGGGAGTGTATTTTTCATTTTAGTTCTGTCCATTTTGCTTTGCATATTTTAAAGCAATGTTAATACAAATCTAGGATTTGTGATGCCTTCCTGTTAAACTTATCTTTTTTATCATTATGAAACGTCCATCTTTATATTTAGTATCACTTCATGCCTTAACGTCTAATGTTTGTGATACTTACATAGTTAGACTTTTGCGGTCAGAGGTGGGGTATTTAGTGTTTACATGCTAACCCCTTTCCCACAAATATTTTAATACCAAGAATATCTCATATGATTAGAAATC
>NW_023182633.1:0-2316 GCF_002007445.2 Ailuropoda melanoleuca | reverse complement strand
TGGAACCCAGCTCTGCTGTGCCGTCCAGCCCTGTCCACGTCCTGATACAGGGTGGCCCCTTAGGGGCTGGAATGTGGGCCACATGACTGTAAAATACAAATCAGGCCTCATCTTTTTTAAAAATTTTTTTAATTATGTTAGTCACCATACAGTACAATCAGGCCTCCTCTTAACCACTGCAGCATTGCCTGCCCTACGGCCTCCAAGGTCGTAGTGCACTTTGCCTCAGAACCTCCCATGGTGGGTACAGATGCTTGACCTAGCACGGGACCCTGGGACCCAACGCCCAGGTAGAATAGTTAATATGGCCCAATGTGAATCAAAACAGGCCCTCAAGGATAGAGACTTGAGGCACGTGGAGGCAGTTATTCCACTCAGGAGCCGCTGTGGGCTATTCATCAGCCGGACGAGCGTCGGCGCCCGGCGGTGGCTTGCTATGACCCCAGCGCTGTGTTCCCACGGTAAAGCCCACACCAGTATGGTTAACATCCCTGACTCCGTCTGACAGGAGCCCATATGGATGTTGCTGTTGCAGATGGGTTCTGTGCAGTGTGTGTGTCTTCACCCTGGCTGACGTCTCAGCCTCTGCTCGCTGCCGGCTGTTTCTCTGTCCTGGGAGCCAAGGCTGCAGAGCACTGTGCACACTCTCTCTCCTTCCCAGAGACGTGCCCTGAACAGATGGTGGGGTCCGGGCTTGCAGGACTCAGGGCCACAGGAGCTAGCCATGGCTCAAGAGACTGAAGCATGCGGAGATTTCTGCTGGCCTGGTGGCAGCCCTTTGCCCTCAAACAGAAGGGACCCTCACGTGGGCTGGGCAGAGAAAGCACTTCCTGGCTCATTCTGAGGCTACAGAGCGGTGCCCAGCCAGGCACGGCCCACCCTCCCTGGCCCCCCAGTGTACTCAGGCAAACCTTGGCTTCTCTGGGCAGACAGCGGCTCCGGGAAGAAGTCCATCTGGGGTGGAGTTCAAGCTCTATCACTCACCAGCCTTGTGGCCTTCGGCGTCCCTTGACCTTCAGGTGCAAGCCCCCGGTGGGGCCCGAGCAGGTTCCCGCGGACCCCTCTCCTGAGGCTCCCTGTCCTCTGCACACCTCAGGCTCTGCCCCTGGGCGTGTGTTCAGGGGGGTCTCCTACAGCCCTCGCCAGGGAGGATGCCTGCCCTCGTCCAACCCAGACGACAGCTGCTGGTCCAACGTTATGGTAGAAACAGATTCAGGATGGTGCTGAGCTCCTCCTCGCTGGTAACTTGGAGATCGCACAGACAGCGGGCGTTCCCCAGGCCCCTGCGTGCCAATGCATCCGGCGGCAAAGGGCCCGGCACATGAGTGCACAGCCACGTGTCACGCAGGGGAGAGGGTCCTGTGCTCCCAGGACTGGGGCACACGTTCCAGACGCCTTCCTGCTGCTGATGGGCGGGGGTGGGGGGTGCCGAAGACGGGCACCAGACACGGAGCCCGGTCATCATTCTGGGGTAGAATTACTGCACACAGATAAATCCTGGGAACAGCTGCCTGGAATATTCTTTATATTGGAAAGTATGCTTTGAGGTCATTACTCCGGATTTTATAGTCCGTTTCTTGGCTGAGCCCCAGGACGGCTTATGGCTTTGCAAAAAAGCAATGTCGCATTTTATGAATGACAAATGGCTTTGCTCACACCTCTGCGTTATTGCTTATGGTAATAGGGCTGTGGCGCTGCCGTGTGGCCGTGGACACCTGAGCGGGGGCCGCGGGCACGGCCTGCAGGCCTGGCCTTGAGCAGGGGTCCCTGCACCCACGGACTGAGGTTTGTTTCCCAGTCTGCTTTCCTGCCGGTCGTGTTGCTGCAGCAACGGCCGCTGTTGGCGACCCCGTATCTGGGCACAGCCCCGACACAGGCCAGTTTCCATGGGTGTGGTTGCCCCCCATCCCCGAGGCCCTTGTCCTTTCTCCTCCATCCTCTGCCCATGGCCATCTGCGTGGGCCTCTCTGGCCAACCTGTTCTCTTTGTCAATTCTTGTCTTTTTTTTTTTTCTCTTCCCACAATCCAGGCCTGGCACGCAGGGGCAGCGGCTGCTGTCTGTAGCCCAGCGATGCTGGGGGGCTCATACTATGGCCCAGATCTGCCTCAGCCCTGCTTTCATTGCAACAGAGTTATTGTTTTATTTGTTTATTTATTTGTCAGAGAAAGAGAACACAAGCAGGGGGAACAGCAGGCAGAGAGAGAAGCAGGCTCCCCGCTGAGCAGGGAGCCTGATGCGGGACTCGATCCCAGGACCCTGGGGTCATGACCTCAGCCAAAGGTGAAGGCAGGCACTTCACTGACTGAGCCACCCAG
>NW_023182632.1:0-1876 GCF_002007445.2 Ailuropoda melanoleuca | reverse complement strand
ATTCCCTATACTGTGCTTCACATTCCTATAACTTACGTATTTTATAACTGGAAGTTTGTACCTCTTAATCCACTTCACCTCTTTTGCTCATCTGCCCACCCACTTCCCCTTTGGCAAACACCAGTTTGTTCTCTGTATTTATGGGTCTTTTTGTCTTGTTAGTTTTGTCTTTTAGATTCCACATATAAATGAAATTACATGATATTTGTCTTCCCTGTTTCACTTAGCGTAATACCCTCTAGTCCAACCATATTGTTGAAAATGGTATGATTTCATTCTTTTTTTATAGCTGAGTAATATTCCATTGCATACATATAGCACATCTTCTTTATCCATCTATTGATAGACATTTTGGTTACTTTCCTATCTTGGCTATTGTAAATAATGCTGCAATGAACATAGGTGTACATATATCTTTTTTTTTCAAATTAGTGATTTTATTTTCTTTGGATAAANTTAGTGTTTTTATTTTCTTTGGATAAACACCTAGAAATGCAATTGCTGGATCATATGGTAGTTCTATTTTTAATTTTTTGAGAAGCCTCCTTATTGTTTTCTATAGTGGCTGTACCAATTTACTTTCCCACCAAAAGTACAGAAGGGTTCTTTTTTCTCCACATCCTCGCCAACACTTGTTATTTCTTATCTGTTTGATAATAGTCATTCTGAGGTATGAGGTGATATTACAATTTCTCATAAAGTTTTTATTTGTTATATGGCCCAGCAATCCCACTCTTAGTTATTTACCCTAGAGAAATGAAAGCTTCTGTTCATACACAAATCTTTGCATGGGTGTTTATAGCAACTCTATTCATAATTGTTCAAAACCAGAAACAACACAAATGTTTTACCAACGGTGGATGAACAAACAAACTTTGGTATAGCCATGCAATGCAATATCCTCAGTAATAAAAAAGAGCAAACTTCTGAAACACTCAGCAACCTCGATAAATCTCAGAGATGTTATGGTTAGTGAAAGTATCCAGATTCGAAGTTTACATGTTGTATGATTATATTAATATGATATTTTCCAAAAAGACCAAACTATAGTGGTGGAAGATAAATAAATGATAATCAGTTCTCAGGGCAGGGAGAAGGTATGAATACAAACGTATGGCATAAGGGAAAAAATTATTTTGTGCTCTGATTGTGGTGTCTGTTAAGTGAATCTATTCATGCATTAAAAAGCCTGCATTTGTACATCAATTAAAATCAATTTTACTCTATGTTACTTTTAAAATAAAGTTATACAGTTGGAATTTAGATTTTCACACATCATTGAAATCAAATTTGTGATTTCTAATCATATGAGATATTCTTGGTATTAAAATATTTGTGGGAAAGGGGTTAGCATGTAAACACTAACTACCCCACCTCTGACCGCAAAAGACTAACTATGTAAGTATCACAAACATTAGACGTTAAGGCATGAAGTGATACTAAATATAAAGATGGACGTTTCATAATGATAAAAAAGATAAGTTTAACAGGAAGGCATCACAAATCCTAGATTTGTATTAACATTGCTTTAAAATATGCAAAGCAAAATGGACAGAACTAAAATGAAAAATACACTCCCAGTTACAGTTGGACTATCATAGAGTTCTCTCCGAAACTGAGAGAACAGAAAACAAAACAACAAGACCCAGTAAAGACGAAGAAGATGTGAACATGATTAATGAACTTTATGTAATTACAGAGAGTTCATCACATCAGACAATGTCAACACTTCCATCAATTTATTTTGAAACTTGATATATGCGGTGCTTGTGGGATTTTTTAAAACAACCTATCAGAGTGATTGCCCCTAAAAATTAACAAATCAAATAGTGGAACCATATCCAAATAGCAGATGAATGGAAAATATTGTACAAAG
>NW_023182631.1:0-711 GCF_002007445.2 Ailuropoda melanoleuca | reverse complement strand
AGAACTAGTCTCAGAACCAAAAGTGTCAGAAACATTCAAAAGAAACTAACGATACAGGAAATTTTGCTTACAACTGAGGATGGTGAGCTATGGAGGGCACTGTGGGTGTTTCTTCACTTAGGAAGGGTGTAAATCAATGTACTATTTCTTCACTGTGAAAGTTATTACGGAAAAAAAAGTCAACTGAACTAAAGCGTATACTCAGTGACATAATTGGTTTATATTCTGGTAAAAGCTCCTTATCTTGCTCTAGACAGGGACTATGCTTTGAGTAGCAGTAGTTTAGGAAATGAGGGATGGCCTAGGAGTCTTAAAGTGACTCACACCAACATGAATAAAGGGTCAAATAGACCAGTTCAAATAAGCCAACTGAATAGATAGAAAGAGAGTTCTGAGGAAAGGATGGAGGTAGGTCTTGCTCAGGAACATGGTAGAGTTCTGGGAACTCTCTCCTTTCCTCCTCCCAATGTAGTACGGAGACAGGAAAAAAGGGACAGGGTTAATACCCTCACTCAGCTTGTTTTGATATTTACTAGCTATTCAAGGGACTATTTAGCATCCTTGACTCTCTAAATGGGAGTAGCCCTCTCCAGTTATCGTTAAAACCAAACCTGTTCCCCAGGGGTAGCAGTGCCATATGTTTTGAGAACCACTACTTTAGACCCCAAGGGTGTGGGGTTCATCTTTCTTCTGCATTTAAGGATATACAGA
>NW_023182630.1:0-777 GCF_002007445.2 Ailuropoda melanoleuca | reverse complement strand
ATGCCATTGCTTTGGTAATTATGACAAATTAGCATAGAACAGTTTGGTAATGATACAGAAAGACACAAATACAGCAGTAGACCAGAGTAGAGAGTTCAGCAGTACATTCAAGGAGGAAAATATTCAGTGTTTGCNATGGTAACAGCCTACTCGGTGGGGAAAAGATGATTTACTTAATGTTTGATTCCAGACAACCAGCTAGCCACCTGGAAAAAATAAATCTGGGTTTCTACCTCACTCACTTAAACAAAAATAAATTCTGGATGGGCCAAGAAGAAACAGACATTTTCTAGGAAAACCTGTATATATGTTTGTAGGTGAATAATCTTATAAATACAGACAAATTCAGGTATTTAAATTCAGGTATTTTTTTACTTGCAAAAGACTGGAAATACATGTTCATTAGCAGTTGATAGGTTAACTAATTTATAGTACCTCTAAGAAACAGGACATACATATCCATGAAAACAAAAAGGTGGAGAGATCTCTATGTGTTGATAATGGAAAGATCTGGAAAATATATTTGCCAAGTTAAAAAAAAACAGAACTGTATATTCAGTATGTTCTACTGACTGACTGTAGCATGTATGACTGACTGTTTTTGTAACTGTATATTCACAAATGCTCAGATAGGCATAGAAAATTTCTGGAAGGATATACTTGAAAGAGTTTAGTGGTGGTTGCTGCAGGGTCAGCTGGGGTTCTTCAGGGAAACCTACCCTTCATTATATGCCTTTGAATTTTCTTATATACCTACATGTTTTAATTTAAAAACTA
>NW_023182629.1:1317-1595 GCF_002007445.2 Ailuropoda melanoleuca | reverse complement strand
AAACCTAGCTTTACCGTTTACTAGCACTGTGACCTTGGAAAACTCACATAATTTCTCTAAGCCTTATCTTCTTCATTGAAGTAATGGAGATGACGAGAGAATCCCTATCCTGTGGGAGGTCAGGTGTGTAAGTGGTTGGCACAGCTCCTGTTCATAGTGAGAGCTCAATATATGTTAGCTTTTGGGGGTGCCTGGGTGGCACAGTGGTTAAGCGTCTGCCTTCGGCTCAGGGCGTGATCCTGGCTTTATGGGATCGAGCCCCACATCAGGCTCCTCTG
>NW_023182629.1:0-1205 GCF_002007445.2 Ailuropoda melanoleuca | reverse complement strand
ATATGTTAGCTTTTGGTTTATACAGAGGCAAGAGGCTACTAACTTATAGGGTAAAATTATGGGAAAGTAAATTTTGAGTAAAAGCTTTGGCTATAGAGCAGGAGAGGCTTAGATTATTGGCAATGCACACCTGTAATAAAGGAACTGTAAACACGTTCACATGAATTCATGGTAAGCACTTCGTGAGCTCCGTGATTGGCCTGTGTGATTTGTCTGCCTCAAATTCTGATAGAATCTTAGGTTGCAACCATGAAAGCATGGTGTCTGGACTGTAAGAGGATATTCCCTCCATTGTACTTGAGTCTCATTAGGTGATGGCCGTGGCATTCTTTTTTTTTCTTTTAAGATTTTAGGTATTTATTTGAGAGAGAGAGAAAGCACACGTGCACACAAGCATGAGTGGGGAGGAGTGCGAGTGGGGAGGAGCAGAGCAGAAGGGAGCGGGACAAGCAGATTCTGCACTGAGTGCAGAGCCCAGCGCGGGAGATCCAGGTCAGGGATCTCGTGACCTGAGCAGGATACAAGAGTTGGACTCTTAACCGACTGAGGCACCCAGGGTGCTCTGATGTCTGTAGCATTCCGAGCATTTCTGGGGTGTGGAACACATCTTAAGGTCACTGACAATAGAGATTGACAGAATTGGTAGAGTTTCTGGTTATTCATGCCAAATTAGAAATATCTGAAGGAACTGGGGATTAGTTGGAGCGTTTGAGCCTAACAAGTGATGTGAGTGCTGTCTTTAAAAATGGAGGGGTTGGCTGTGAAAGAGAGATTTGCCTGGGTGCAGAGGTTAGAAATAACAGGGGAGCAGATTATGGCTTAGAACGAGGAAGCTAATCATTAGAGCTGCTCTGAGCTCCCGTGGTCTTCTCTACAAGCTGACTGGGTGCCTGTTCCCTGCAGGCTGGGCCGTACTGATCAGAGATGGTANTTTTACCCAGAGCTGGGGTTGTTAAGCAGATTTTTACCCCGGTAGGCTGTTTCAGCTTTTTGACTCCAAATTTTAATGAACAGTCTACGAAGACAGAAAGAAAAAAAGTAGCAGTCATGAAGCTAGAGGAATCCCTAGTGCTTCTTAGGATGAATGGAACATTTCTGCAAAAGCGGATCTACTTCCACTGGGTCTCAGGAAGTGGTGTCCTGTATCTAACTGAGCAAAGATATGACCAGACATTTGCAGGCTCTAAGCAAAATAAATAAAAATT
>NW_023182628.1:0-946 GCF_002007445.2 Ailuropoda melanoleuca | reverse complement strand
AAATCAGTTGCATTTCTATACACGAATAACGAGACTGAAGAAAGAGAAATTAGGGAATCCATCTCATTTACCATAGCACCAAAAACCATACGTTACCTAGGAATTAACCAGAGATGTAAAGTNTGGAAAACCCAAAGGAATCCACTCCCAAACTATTAGAAGTTATAGAACAATTCAGTAAGGTGGCAGGATACAAAATCAATGCCCAGAAATCAGTTGCATTTCTATACACGAATAACGAGACTGAAGAAAGAGAAATTAGGGAATCCATCCCATTTACAATAACACCAAAAACCATGCGTTACCTTGGAATTAACTTAACCAGAGACGTAAAGGACCTATATGCTAGAAACTATAGATCACTTTTGAAAGATATTGAGGAAGACATAAAAAGATGGAAAAATATTCCATGCTCATGGATTGGAAGAATTAACATAGTGAAAATGTCCATGCTACCCAGAGCAATCTACACTTTCAATGCTATCCCGATCAAAATACATAGGATATTTTTCAAAGAACTGGAACAAAGAGTCCTTAAATTTGTATGGAACCAGAAAAGGCCCCGAATCTCCAAGGAACTGTTGAAAAGGAAAAACAAAGCTGGGGGCATCACAATGCCGGATTTCGAGCTGTACTACAAAGCTGTGATCACAAAGACAGCATGGTACTGGCACAAAAACAGACACATCGACCAATGGAACAGAATAGAGAACCCAGAAATGGACCCTCGGCTCTTTGGGCAACTAATCTTTGATAAAGCAGGAAAAAACATCCGGTGGAAAAAAGACAGTCTCTTCAATAAATGGTGCTGGGAAAATTGGAAAGCTACATGCAAAAGAATGAAACTTGAACACTCTCTCACACCATACACAAATATAAACTCCAAATGGATGAAAGACCTCAAGGTGAGACAGGAATCCATCAAAATTCTAGAGGAGAACATAGG
>NW_023182627.1:0-1183 GCF_002007445.2 Ailuropoda melanoleuca | reverse complement strand
TCCAGAATGTTTTTGTGAGCCCCAAAGTAATTCCTCTTAGTACCCAGGAGCAGTCACTCTATACCCACCCCCTCCTCCAGCCCCTGGCAACCATTAATCAACTTTCCACATCTAAGGACGTTTCATAAAATGGAATCATACAGTGCAAGGCATTTTGTGTCTGGATTCTTTCACATTGTAAAATGTTGTCAAGATTTATCCACATTGTGGCATATTTCAGTTCTTCCTTCCTTTTCTTTGCTGAATAATATTCCATAGTATGGCTAGCCCACATTTTGTGTCTCCGTCAGTTAACGGATGCTTGAACTGGTCCCACTTTTTGGTTATTGTACATAATTCAGCCATGACCATTCATGTGCAAGTTTTTGTGTGAACATAAATTTTTTATTTTCTTAGGTGAACATTTTGAGACTCTCAATCTGTTTTTCAAATTATCTGCACCATTTTACATTCCAACCAGCATTTATTATTATTATTATTATTACTTTATTATAGCCATTCTAGTGAATATAAAGTGGTATCTCGTTGAAGTTTTGGTTTGCATTTCCTTAATGATTAATGGTATTGAGCATATTTCATATGCTTTTTGGGCATTTGTATAGCTTCTCTGGAGGAATGTCTATTTAAACACGTTGCCCATTTTCCAATTGAGATATTTCTCTTTTTATTATTTTTATTATTATAAGTTCTTTATACATTCTGGGTACTAGACCCTTATCAGATATATGATTTGCAAATATTTCTCCCATTCTGTGGGTTATCTTTTCATTTTCTTGATGGTGTCTTTTGAAGCACAAAGGATTTTAATTTTGTTGAAGTCCTATTTATATCTATTTTTAATTTGGTTGCCTATGCTTTTGGTGTCATATATAGGAAACTATCTCCTTACCCAACACAAGAAGGTCACAAAGATTTTTTTCCTAAAAGTTACATCATTTTAGTTTTTACATTGAGAACTTTGATCATTTTCAGTTCATTTTTATATGTAGCGTGAAACAGGTGTCCACATTAATTCTCTTGCATGTGAAGACCCAGCAGTCCCAGAATCATCTGTTGAAAAGACTATTGTTTCCCCATACCAGTAACTTTTACTGAGCTCCTGTTATGAGCTGAGCAATGTTGTAGGTTCTGGTCCTATTGTATCTGACAACATAGACAAAGTTATATCTCTCCTGGGCCTTAT
>NW_023182626.1:0-3307 GCF_002007445.2 Ailuropoda melanoleuca | reverse complement strand
TCGTCTTCCTGTTGTCTTTACCCCAGACAAAAAATATCAAGTAGTCTAGGGTAGCTCTGTTCTCTACTGATGAAGTGGTGCCCACTGCCTGGTGAGAACTGGATCTTAATTGATCCAGTGTTACAAGAAAGAAAAGTATAGTTAGACCCAGAGATTTCCCTCTGCTATGCATCCCTTCACGGAAATCCGTACAGAGGTCAGAGAAAGTATTGGAGAGAGAGAAAAAGGCCCAAAGGGGTAGTGCGATGGCATCACAGTTAGTGTTTGGTGAGGACCAGTGTCCTAATCTTTGAAGACTAGCCCCTCATCGAAGTCTACCACTTGTTACACTGCAAACATCCTATACCAGTTTTTCCAGATGTAAAGCCTCTATTTATGCCTGAATTTGTACCAACTATGACAGATCCTGCAGTGATTGTGGCTAACCTCTTGGAACTCTATTACTATGGAAATTAGCTCCTAGTGTTAAGATTTAAGATTTTTTTTTTTTAAAGAAACAAGAAGAAATAATATTAATCCAATATCGATTATAAACTGTTAGGCTGGAACACTCTGCTTGTTTTGGTGATAGCAACACAAAACAATCTGGTTGTACAATTAAGCCCCAAGGCAGAAGTCATTACTTTCTGCTCTCTTTTTAGAATAGACGGTTCATCAATGACATGGTGAAGATTTATTCTATCACTGCCACTAATGCAGTTGATGGGGTGGCGTCCTCATGCCGTGCCTGTGCCCTCGGTTCTGAACAGTCGGGCTCATCGTGTGTCCCCTGCCCCCCAGGCCACTACATTGAGAAAGAAACCAACCAGTGCAAGGAATGTCCCCCCGACACCTACCTGTCCATACATCAGGTCTATGGCAAGGAGGCTTGTATTCCATGTGGGCCTGGGAGTAGAAGCACTCAGGTAAGTGAGTGTGTGTTTCGGTTATCCCCAGGAAAGCACACTGTAATAGAAACACTCACAAGACCCCTTTAATGCTTGTCCGGGAACTACGAAGTATTCTATTTAGAAAAATGGCCTTTTCATTCTTGTTCTTGTTTTCTCTCCTCTTACATTTATTAAGCACCTGAACACGTATTATGTGCCATGAAAGTCTTAGTTCCTGGGGGCATAACATATTAAGAAAAGCACCCAAATAAAAATGCTTTCCGTAAATATTAAAATTGATTTTTGTGTATTCTGTTAAGGTAGAGTGAGTGAACCACCTCTGCAGGTTGGCCATAGGAATATATGGAGGCCAGCGAGTATATCTTAGAATATTTTAAGGGCAAAGGTTGGTGCTATTTTATGGGTGAAGGAGAAAGTAGTTTTATTGTCTGTTGAAACTGGTGTAACAGGGACTTTTGGCTATTTATTAAAATACCGTTCTACAAGAAACTGGTCTTAGAATAACTTTGCTCTTACTTTAAACAATGCTGATTTTTCTGAACTCTGCCTTGGAAAAATCTACTAATTGTTTGGAAATTCTCTATATTCATGTGATAAAATTATAACTAAGACAAACTTATGAAAAGAGTTTTTAATTTTCATAGCAGCCAATACTTCCTTTTTTTCCTACACATATATATATATATATTTTTTTTATTTCTTAACCTTTAATCAAAGGACCACTCAGTTTGCTATAGTGACTGCTCTTTCCACCATGAAAAAGAGAATCAGAGTTTGCATTATGACTTCAGCAACCTCAGCAGCGTGGGCTCGTTAATGAATGGACCCAGCTTTACCTCCAAGGGAACCAAATACTTCCACTTCTTCAATATTAGTTTATGCGGACATGAGGTGAGTGCTGGCTGTCAGAGTGAGATGGAGCTGTAGCTCAGCTCTGATCAAGTTGATATTTTCTGTGTGGATGGCCCAATAAAAACCTCTATGGAAGCTAACAACCAAATGTCAGAAACTGAGCTGTGATTGCTTAAATCCCATGCTGCCTCCTAGCACATTGGCAGCTTTCTGCAGCAGGGCCGGCCTTGTCTGCGTCTCCGTCCATCAAAGCACTCATTATCCAGCCCCTGGGAGCCCAGAGCTCCAGTTAGGGTGTAGGAACTTGAAGGAGCTTTCTCTTTTGTCCAACTGGTTCAGGCTTGTTGGTCTCACCTATTTTTTAGGCAGGTAGTTTTGGTTTGAGAAAGTTCTACTGTTCCTTATAGTGTCCCTTTTCTGTTTTAAAAAGAAAAAAGACTTCCAAGAGGAAGTTTGTCCAAAAAATTAAAAAGGAGGTAAACAGGGAACAAATGTCAGCTGATCAGGTAGCATCTGCTACTAAATACTGGGATCTTATTGTTCTGTGGGAAGACGCTTTAATTAATGCTGGTAATGGGAAAAGTTACAGGACTATATGCCCAGTATTTTTATACATCTACGAGGCTAGGATTGGAAAGTACATGTATGTATACACCTTTGGCAAAGATGAAAGTGTAATAAGGCATTTCCTCCATGTTTTTTTCCATATTAACTCTGGTATCTCCAGTGGTCTTCATTATGAGATGCTGTGCCAAACTTTGTGCGAAGGAAATAAAAAGAGATCTGATGACCACAGACATTTTCAGGCAAAAAGATCTATAAATTTTACGTGGTGTAGTGTTTGTCCTGTTCTGATTTTACAGGGAGTGATCTAACACACTCGGTTGGTTAGTCACTCAGTTCATTCAGTAAATAAATACATATTAAATACCTGTTCTGCTAAATACTGAGTGAAGCAGTGAATGAGATTCATTACATTTTGTATTACATTTCTTTTTGTCCTTACGCCTGTGTTAACACTGTCTTGCCTTCCCTCTATCCCCTCTTCTTTCCTGTCCTCTTTCTTTAACTTTCCTTTCTTTAACTATTCTCATTCCTTTCCTTTTATTGCTGTTTTCCTCTTTCTTTCCTCAGTAGTTTCTCTCTGATCTTTTCCATTGTTTTCCTCTTCTCAGCTTCAACAATTTAAGCTTAGTAACAATATATTGTACCTGTGTTGTGGTGAGAAGGCTTAGCGGAGGGAGTACATTTTATAAGTTTGGACTGCTGGCTGCATGAAGAAAGATAAATCTGTGTTCCTTTCTTTGTGCCCACATGTGCTCACTCTACATCTAAGACCAATAAAATCATCTTCCTTTTTCCCTTTATACGTTCCTACATAGAAATTATAAAGCTGTAGTTGCTTGCAGTGGGACTATAGTATATTTAAACAGTCTTCCAACTTTTATAAATTGTATATTCCAACTGATTAAATGATTTAAAAAGCAAACTCCTGGGATGCCTGGGTGGCTCAGTCAGTTAAGTGTCTGCCTTCGGCTCAGGTCATGATCCCAGGGTCCTGGGAT
>NW_023182625.1:0-811 GCF_002007445.2 Ailuropoda melanoleuca | reverse complement strand
GTTTTTGTTTCCTATACTTTTGGTAACTCACCTAAGAAGTCAATGCCTAGACCAATGTCAAAGATCATTTAACCATATGTTCTCTTCAAGGAGTTTTATGGTTTTAGGTCTTACTTTTATATCTTTGATCTATTTCAAGTTAGTTTTTGTAAATGGCATAATATAGGAGTCCATTTTCATTCTCTTGATTGAGGATATCCAGTTTTCCCAACACCGTTTATTGAAGAGACCATCCTTTCCTCATTATGTGTTCTTGAAACCCTTGTCAAAATTAGTTGATGATATATATAAGGGTTTATGTCTGGGATTTCTATTTTGTTTCACTGATACATGTGCCTGTTTTTATAATACACTTTTGTTTTGACTACTACAACTTTGTAATGTAGTTTGAAATCAGGTGTTATAATGTCTCCAGGTTGGTTCTTTTTCAGGAAGGCTTTCACTATTCAGGGTCTTTTTTAGTTCCAAACAAATTTTAGGATAGATTTTACAATTTTTGTGAAAAATGCCTTTGTGATTTTGGTCAGAATTGCATTGCATTTGTAGATCACTTTCGGTACTATGGAGATTTTCACCATATTAATTCTTCCAATCCAAGAACACCAGAATATCTTTTCATTTGCTTGCATCTTCTTTAATTTGTTTCATCAGTATCTTACAGTTTTCAGTGTACAGGTCTTTCACCTCCTTGGTTAAATTTATTCCTAAATACTTTATTGTTTTTGGTGCTGTCATAATGGGATTGCTTTCTTAATTTGTTTTATTAGTCCATTGTTAAGTGTATAGAAATACAACTGATTTCTGTATGTTT
>NW_023182624.1:0-2182 GCF_002007445.2 Ailuropoda melanoleuca | reverse complement strand
GATTTAAAATATCCACCTCTGAGGTGCAGCAAGGACTAAATGGAATGGTGTCTGTGAAGCTCCTGGTACAATGCCTCCCACAAGGAGAGCGCCTCGCGGAGTGTGATGGCATCACCACCATCATCCTCACCTTCAAGAAGAGGAACCCAGGAGTAGAGCCATTTATCAAGGAGAACGTAGAATTACACAGAAGCCACAAAGGAGTCTCCACACCTCAATTCTGGGAATTGACAGTCTTTCAATATTTCCCGACAGGTAGCAAACAGAACCGAAGCAGCTCTTTTGCACGCTACGCCAAGCAGCACCTCATTCACAGAGGCCAGACGTATCACCTCGTGCACAGAACATCACAGTTGGCACGACCGACCAGGGAGGGGTGCACATTCGTAGGAGGACTGAACAGTGAAGGACAAAAGGGTAAGCGACTCACAGAAATGAATCCACTGGAAAGCACGTTGGCAGTTCCTCAAAACGTTACACGTTACCACATGACCCAGCAATTCCACCGTAGATATATGTCCAAGAGAATCGAAAACATACCTGCTAATAGGTAGGGGGATTCTTCTGGGTGTGATGGAAATGTTCCGAAATTAGATAGTGGTGATAACTGCCCGACATAGTGAATATATTTAAAACCAATGAATTGTACCCTTTAAAATAGTAAATTGTATATTATATGAATTATATCTCAATTGGGAAAAAACGAATTCATTGACGGTGCCACAGATTACCTATATTTAAGATTAGGCAGTGTCATTTAGAGGAATGATTTTATGTTGTGCGTGGAAGGGAAAAAAGTAGATAGAATAAGAGCACCAAAAACAAGACACAAACTAGTAACAGTTGGAAAGGAAAGGGAAGGGAAGGAAAAAGAAATCTGATGGGACTACTTGCAAAAATTCTGTTACATTAAGATTATACCCCACAACCCAAGGAAACATTTTTCCCTCATCTCCTGAGTAACTTTACAAAGTCTTTCCTTTTACTTCAAGGGCTAACACTTCAAGCAGGGATCATGTCTGTGAAGTAAATTTTAATATATAAACCTGACAGCATTTTCCCTTCCTCAAAGACTGTAATCTACAGGGTCCCCAAACCAGAGTTTGGAACAAAAAATAGGAGTCAAGATGACGTTAGGTCCAGAAGGGCACCTTCCACCACACACCAATATGCCCATGACTATGAAGAGGAATTATTTTATTTTTCAAATACAAGCAGTTTTTTCATGACATGAGAACCACAGAGGACAGGAACACTACTATTTTCTATTTTTACCTTTTACAGTGATTTTCCCTCCTTACCTGCCTTTCCAGACATATAACAGTCAATTAGCTCTTTTTGCTCTCTGGGAATCAAGCACCACGTTAAATCTAACACATTTAACACATTTAAATCTCCTAAAAATAATTATTAAATTTACATTATACGCCAATAATTTGGACTTCACAAAGATCTACAACAAGTAGAAATTTTGTAAAAGAATTTTAAATATGATTTGTTTTTATTCCTGGATTTTTCTGGAATAATTATTTCAACAAACTACCCTAAATCTATTGCTCAGGACAAACACAACTCTTTAATTTCACAACAGTATTAACTGGTCAAAGAAAGAGCGTATTATATGGGTCAATCATCTCTTATTCAAGCATATTAAGGGTTTCCTAAGCAGTATGATTCCAACTTGGTATCAATAATTTTTAATCCCTTTCTCTTAATTATAGAAGCTTTAGCTTTACCCGTACAAGATCGGTTAGCTCAGCTCAGTCAGACCCTTCATAATACATTGCAAGAAGGGCCCAGATTCTTTTTCTGCAACTTGGTTCTACTAGTCTTCATTTCATTTTCTTCTTTATTTCTGCCTAAAAAAATTCAANCTGCCTAAAAAAATTCAAGTAACCAGGGCGCCTGGGTGGCTCAGTTGGTTAAGCAACTGCCTTAGGCTCAGGTCATGATTCCAGGGTCCTGGGATCAAGCCCTGCATCAGACTCCCTGCTCAGCGGGGAGCCTGCCTCTTCCCCTCACTCGTGTTCTCCCCCCACTCATGCTCTTTCTCTCTCTCTCTCTCTCTCAAATAAGTTCCTAAAAAAAAATAAAAAGGGGCACCTGGGTGCCTCAGTTGGTTAAGCATCTGCTTTCACATGAGAGACTATGGACTCTGAGAAACAAACTGAGGGCTTCAGAG
>NW_023182623.1:0-824 GCF_002007445.2 Ailuropoda melanoleuca | reverse complement strand
TTGGTCTTTCCAATTTTTTTCTTGGGGTTGACTTCAAGTTTCACAGCATTGTGATTGGAAAATATGCATGGTATGATCTCAATCTTTTTTTACTTGTTGAGGTTTGGTTTATAACCTAGTATGCGATCTATACTGGAGAATGTCCCATGTGCACTCAAAAAGAGTGTGTATTCTGCTGCTTTGGGTTGATCTGTTCTGAATATATCTGTTAAGTCCATTGATCATGTGTGTCATTCAAAGCCATTGTCTCCTTTTTGATTTTCTGCTTAGATGATCTGTCCATTGGTTTAATTGGGGGTTTTAAAATCTCCTACTATTATTGTATTATTATCAATGAGTTCCTTTATGTCTGTTATTGTTTTACATATTTGGGTGCTCCCAAGTTGGGGGCAAAAATGTATAATTGTTAGACTATCTTGTTGGATAGATCACTTTATTAAAATGTAGTGCCCTTCTTCATCTCTTGTTAAAGTCTTCAGTTTAAAATCTATTTTGTCTGGGGCTCCTGGGTGTCAGTTGGCTAAGAAACTGACTCTTGATTTCAGCTCAGGTCATTATCTCAGTGTTGTGAGATTGAGTCCCATGTCAGACGCTTTACTGGGTATGGAGCCTGCTTAAGATTCTCTCTCTCCCTCTGCCCCTCCACACCTGTGCTCACTCTCTCTCTCTCTCTCTCTCTCAAAAGAAAAAATAAAATAAAATCTTTTTTGTCTGATATAAGTTTTACTACTCAGGCTTTCTTCTGGTGTCCACTAGCATGACAAATTGTTCTCCATCCCCTCATTTTCAATCTGCAGGTGTCTTTAGGTCTAAAATGAGCTTTT